>NW_024396366.1:9079495-9357545 GCF_016617805.1 Bactrocera tryoni | reverse complement strand
AATATTATACAGAAAAGGCATCAGATGGAATTCAAAATATTGTTATAATGGAAGAAGGCGTGGTTGTAAACCGATTTCACCTATATTTTGTACATGTCATCAGGGTGTTAAGAAAATATTATATACCGAATTTCATTGAAATCGGTGGAGTAGTTCCTGAGATATGGTTTTTGGTCCATAAGTGGGCGAGGCCACGCCCATTTTCAATTTTTAAAAAACGCCTGGGTGCAGCTTCCTTCTGCAATTTCTTCCGTAAAATTTTGTGTTTCTGACGTTTTTTGTTAGTCCATTAACGCACTTTTAGTGATTTTCAACATAACCTTTGTATGGGAGGTGGGCGTGATTATTATCCGATTTCTTCCATTTTTGAACTGTATATGGAAATGCCTGAAGAAAACGACTCTGTAGAGTTTGGTTGACATAGCTATAGTAGTTTCCGAGATATGTACAAAAAAGGGGCGGGGCCACGCCCACTTTTCCAAAAAAATTACGTCCAAATATGCCCCTCCTTAATGCGATCCTTTGTGCCAAATTTTACTTTAATATCTTTATTTATGGCTTAGTTATGACACTTTATAGGTTTTCGGTTTCCGCCATTTTGTGGGCGTGGCAGTTGGCCGATTTTGCCCATCTTCGAACTTAACCTTCTTATGAAGCCAAGAAATACGTGTACCAAGTTTCATCAAGATATCTCAATTTTTACTCAAGTTACAGCTTGCACGGACGGACGGACAGACGGACGGACGGACAGACAGACATCCGGATTTCAACTCTACTAGTCACCCTGATCACTTTGGTATATATAACCCTATATCTGACTCTTTTAGTTTTAGGACTTACAAACAACCGTTATGTGAACAAAACTATAATACTCTCCTTAGCAACTTTGTTGCGAGAGTATAAAAAATTGTTATTCAATGGAAACCATTGGAGTTACATATTGACATAAATACATACACAAATGCATAAATAAACAAATAACTTCAAACAAGAATTCTTTCTTAAGGCGAATACAACTTGGTGACACATTTCTGCTGATCAAGCAAATAATTCCATTTTAATGCATTATGAAATTAGATACTTTAGTAAATATAGCGTTTACATACATACAAATAGAAGTGCCTGGACTTTTTATTTGGACTTGTTTTTTGGGTATGGTTCGAAGGAGCATGTTTAACTGGATGCTCAATTTGGTGAGAAACTCCCACCACTAAATTTAAATTGTTGTTAGTCCACTTACATCCGAGTTAGTATTATACAAACACACATATGTAAGCAAAAATTCCGTGGATTTGGAATACGAATTATATTTTAATTTATTTTATAACAAAATTATTAGATTAAAATAAAAAGGATTGTTGATAAACGGGTCCGATGGTAAGCAAAAAATGGGGTGTCATAACGAATCGTATCAGCTGTTCAACGGAAGGTTGATTGCAGCGAGCAATGGGTGTCGGAAAACAAATGTGTTCTATGCGATGTCGTCGTGTGGTGACCGCTTGCTGTGCATGGTGATGTTCTCTTGTGTGGTGTGATGTATTAGAGTGAGCCAGTTTTTTTCAGGTAGAGTGGGGGGAAGCTTAACTCATTGAAACACCAGCATTGGGAGAATGTAGTCTGATTCATTAACGTTTATACTGAGTTCGTTACGATATCGCTCTATCCATTGTTCTTACGATTTTGTGAATTTAGATGTGAATATAGATGTCTATGGGTAGTTGATGCAGGATCACATTAAGCGCGTCAGTCGGACATGGTTTGATTGCACCAGTAACACCTGTACATGCTGCTCTTTGTATTGCATTTAATTTTCTGATTGTTTCTTTAGCGCTGGCCACCATACCAGAGCAGGTATGGTCTAATGACAGCCGTATACATTCACATGATTATACTAGGTTTAAGGCCCTATATAGGTTTTTTCTTCTTCTTTTTTCTATATTTATTTTTCAGTTCAGTTTGGTGTCAATCTCCACCCCCTAAGTATTTAGCTGGGTGGGACAGAGAGAACTGGGGAATTTCAATTTTGTTTTTGAATAGCTTAGTTCTGTTTTATAAGGGCTAACACCTTGTCCATTGTTCGTAGTCCATAGGTTTAACCTGCGTAGTGCTCTTTCCATAATCTCACTGACTGTTGAAGGAAACATTCCTGATACCAGTAACACTATATCGTATGCATCCTATTGCTTTCACCTCTCCACCGTTTAGTTGGAGTAGTATTTTGTTCAGCGCTGCAACCCATAGAAGCGGGAAGACGACCCCTCTTTGAGGAGTCCCTCTACTCACATAACTTGTTTGTGTTGCAGCCATGGAGTGTTACTGTTAATGTAGTGATTTTTCAATTACGTCTTAGGTGCTGAATTACAGAGAATTTTAAACATTAGTTATATTCTTTTATTTTTGCTTCCTTATTTTGATCATTCTTTCCAGTTCGTTGGTGTCCAAGTCTGCTGGTAATGCCCTGGATTCATATTCAAAAAATGCAGCCATGGTGTGTTGTTTTTAATGTAGTGATTTTTCAATTACGTCTTGGGTGGTGAATTGTAGAGAATTTTAAACATTAGTTATATTCTTTTAATTTTGCTTCCTTATTTTGATCATTATTTCCAGTTCGTCGGGTGTATTTTGTTTTTTTCATTTTTGGACACTCCTTAGTGTAATGAGCGCCCTTACAGAAGTCGCAATAGACAGAGTTAATTTTTTAAATCTTCCCTTTTTTTAGACACAGTTACTTTTCTTTTAGTCATGGTTATTTTTTTATGACCGTTTTAGACACTGTTAATTTTTTAAATCTTCCCTTTTTTTTTAGACACAGTTACTTTTCTTAAAACTCGTTTATTCTCTTAAAATTTTTTCAGACAACTGCTTTCTTAAACACTTTTTTAGGCACACACATATTTTATTAAACGGTTTCTTTTCTTTTTTACATAGCACTTAGTAGACGAAGCAGACTTTCTAAGCACTTTTTTAGACACAACTATTTTTTATTACACGTTTTTTTTACTTTTTTTTAACAAACAATTTCCTTTGCACTTTAGTAGACACGCGTTGGATTGTAAGATTCAAATCAAGTCTTTATTTTCAACATACTAGTATTTATACATTTTGTTCTTATTTACTTTAAGTTAAAGCTAAAAGCTGAATTTTAAGCATCAGCTAGTGATTGAATCCAGAAGAAAGAAAGTGTCAATTATAATATTTGCTGTTTCAGCATATTTACGTTAAGCGTTCTGTTTACAATTATTTTTATTAAGCCTTCTTGTGAGGGCCAGCGACCATGTTTTGATAAAATTATTTATTGGATTCAGAACGGAAAACCACATCAAATTCTTAAATAATCAAAAACGTTATTTAAGATTTTTAAATTATTAGACTGTGTAATTGCAAAATGCAAAGGTTCAATTTTATTTAAGTTAACTTGCATGCAATCAAATTTGAAATAACTATACGCATAATATCTGTATTTGTAAATTTGTCCACACAACTTCTTATGTAAATATTTACGCTCATCGTTTCATACGAAATTGCAGTTGTCACGGACAACCAATAACCGAAGCTCACGTTTTTTTGCTTTCATGTCAAAGGGTCAATGCAGAATATGTATGTTTATAGAGAAGGTTCAATTATGAACCAGCGTGTAAATTTTTAAAAGCTAATTGTTTTATTTATTCTGGATAAATTTTTTGTAGGTGTTCAGAGCCAAATTATTACCAAAAATTTTTATGTTTGACTACGACTTTTTTTTACCCCTTATTAGCTTTACTTGATTTTTAAACAAATTTAGCGGTTTTTCGGTTATACCGATTTAACTTTCTGCGTCTACTTGACCTGAGTGAATAGTTGCATAAGTCGAGGCAATTTCTTCTTCACCAGCATCGTATTCTTCTATTTTGATGCAACATAATACATCCGCAACGTGATTTTCCTTTCCCGAAATGTATTTCATTTTAAAATCATATTCCTTAAGGCGAATCTTCCACCTTTTCAGTTTTGCCTTTGATTCTTTTAAATTATGCAGACATTGAATGATCTGTGGTCTAAAATATTTTGTGGCCCTAACTATTGCTAATAACTCCTTTTCCGTCGTAAAGTAGTAAATTTCATGCTCATTTAAAATACGATTCGCGAATCAAATGGGATGGCTATGTTGGCTGAATACTACCCCTAAAGCGACGTCTGTAGTTACAATAAATAGCTTTTCATAATTTGGGTTTACTAATATAATAGGGATACTCTCTTGCTCTTGTAAAACCCTTGCACGGGGCAAAAATTGCAGAATTTTCCTCTTGATGCAACGGCACAAACATACGCAGAATATTATTTGCAATACTGTAAAATATGTCAAACCAATACCCATGTTTATTTTCGTGCAATGACACGTCAAACTATAAGGTAAGTTTTGAATAGATTTTATAATTTCTACTTAAATTTTAAAGATTTGTTACAGTTTTTTGTTAAGAATGAATACAGAATGTGCGCCAATTCACAAAAGTCATGCACAATAGTCATACTCAATAAATTGAGCGAATCAGCCGTTCATATATCACCAAACTCTGCAATAGGTACTATCTTGGCCTTGCATACTTCGGTATAGGATTTCGGCATTTTGTGTCATCATGCAATCTTGCAAGAACAAGAGTATCCACCTTATATTCTCGTTAACCCATATTTTATAGCCTCTATGACTTTTAGATATTCTTTATCCTACGCATTTATCCTATTTCCTTTTTTTCAAAAAACTTGTCAGCGGTTTGGTAATATTAGCAGAATTTTTTATAAAACCTGTCAAACCCAAAAACTGTTTCATCTCTTTTTCTGTTTGTATCGCTTTGATTTTATTCGGGTTGGATTTTATACGCTTACTACGTGCGCCAAAAACTCTGTTTTATGTTTCAGAAATTCCCACTTAGCTAGCTGTACTTTAGGTTAGCTTCGGACAATCTCCCAAAACTGTGTTCATCAGTCTTTAAAATTTTACTGGGGAATTTTTCGGCCCAAATGGCGTAAATCCTGTCCCAAGTCTGAAGCAGAAAAGTACATACATACATTTTCCCAACTTATCTAAAATTTTATTCATATTTGATATCGGATACCTATCATCCATGGTTATGATATTTAACTTAGGAAAATCGAAAACTATTCTCTATTATTCTTTCCTAGAGGGATCCGGTATCCAGGGTACGGAGAATCGCTATGGAAAATAATTTTTTACTTCAGCATTTCAATTGTTTTCTTATCTACTTCCGGTTTGCGCACTTCCGAATATCGGTAAGATTTAACATAGATAGGGCCTTCATGGATTGTTTTAATTTCTTTATAAAAAATGTGCTTTAATTTACTTAAAAACATTTGAAGCTTTTACATTCCTTTTTATTCATATGGCTTAATATGAGTTTAGTTTTATCGTCGTCGTCATTTATAATATTCAGAAGGCTATAAAATCTGTTAAAGTTTCCCTTTCAAATGAATACTATTGTCTTTATTTATTTTAGAATTTAGTTTTTTAAGTATGTCAAAACCTAAAAGTCCACCGTAATTGTTAGATAAATTCTGCTAATATAATTTTTAATTTTGGTTGTTTAAAGCAACTGTTTCCTGCACTTTTTTGAGCACAACTTTTCCAGACGCTGTTCGTAAAATTTTGGTTTTATTTTTATTGCTTCATTGCTAAATATACCTGGTTTAATTAAACTAACCAGGTTAATTTAGTCTCTATTAAAAAGTGTATTTTTTTTTTGTTTTTAAGTATCAATTCATTTGAGGGTAGTTCTCTGAGTCTTCTATTTGAACATTTGTAATCTCTTGATACATTGGTTCTGGTTAACCGTATCTATAAATTCTAGACTGATTTGAGTCATCGGGATTAATCTTTCTATTTTGTAATGAATTCGTTTGCGGGATTATTGAAATAATGAGGATATTGCTTTTGTGGGTCGGACTGACCTAAATTTATCTGCCTGGGATGATTATGGCTTAAAGTAGTATTACCAGATCGGACTGCCCCTGTATTAAAATTTTATAGTTCACAAATTCACATTTACAAAAATTTCTATTGTTAGAATAATGGTGAGTTCTTGCATTATTTTTTATGTCTCGTTTATATTCGTAATTATATGCGTCATTCTCTTTTAAAATTTTAATTGCAGATTTTGTACTACTTGCTAAGTATATATTAATTAATGCTGTTAAATAGTTAGCATGTAAAACCCAATTAAACAAAATGCTCGGTCTGCTAATTGCGTTGATATTATCTCAGGCATTATGTACTTAATGCTGTCGATGTACATATAGACCTAAATAGTTGCGATCACCATCAAAAGGCTGAATTTTGCATAACAAGTTCTCTTTTTCGTTGTTCTTCAGACATTTTCGTTTTTGTTACAGCGTTAATATTTAATATACACAAAATCTTATTCAAGTTTATTTTATTAGTATTTATTTTGTTCTCTCTTAAGTCAGCAGTTTAAACGCAATGCGTTGATTTAAGTATAACACACACTCTCCCTTCTTCATTGAAACTGCTTCGTATTTAATCGCTTAATTCGACGATTTTATTGTTTTGTGTGTAGTTTTTCTAGCATTTCCAGAGTGCCTATTTGGAATAATTTCTTCCAATTTAATTCACGGTGAGTACTAATTTGAATGTTACTGTTGTTCTTTTTTATTTGTGCCGATAAACAGTTTTGTTCTCAGTCCTACTTTTTTTGTTTTTATACTCTCGCAACAAAGTTGCTAAAGAGAGTATTATAGTTTTGTTCACATAACGGTTGTTTGTAAGTCCTAAAACTAAAAGAGTCAGATATAGGGTTATATATACCAAAGTGATCAGGGTGACGAGTAGAGTTGAAATCCGGATGTCTGTCCGTCCGTCCGTCTGTCTGTCCGTCCGTCCGTGCAAGCTGTAACTTGAGTAAAAATTGAGATATCATGATGAAACTTGGTACACGTATTTCTTGGCTCCATAAGAAGGTTAAGTTCGAAGATGGGCAAAATCAGCCCACTGCCACGCCCACAAAATGGCGAAAACCGAAAACCTATAAAATGTCATAACTAAGCCATAAATAAAGATATTAAAGTTAAATTTGGCGCCAAGGATTGCATTAGGGAGGGGCATATTTGGACGTAATTTTTTTGGAAAAGTGGGCGTGGCCCCGCCCCCTTTTTGTACATATCACGGAAACTACTATAGCTATGTCAACCAAACTCTATAGAGTCGTTTCCTTCAGGTATTTCAATATACAGTTCAAAAATGGAAGAAATCGGATAATAACCACGCCTACCTCCCATACAAAGGTTATGTTGAAAATCACTAAAAGTGCGTTAACCGACTAACAAAAACCGTCAGAAACACTAAATTTTACGGAAGAAATGGCAGAATGAAGCTGCACCCAGGCTTTTTTTTTTTAATTGAAAATGGGCGTGGCGTCGCCCACTTGTGGACCAAAAACCATATCTCAGGAACTACTCCATCGATTTCAATGAAATTCGGTATATAATATTTTCTTAACACCCTGATGACATGTACGAAATATGGGTGAACTCGGTTCCCAACCACGCCTTCTTCCAATATAACGCTATTTTGAATTCCATCTGATGCCTTCTCTGTATAATACATATATTAGAAACCAATGATTATAGCGGAATAAAACTTTACACAAATACGGTATTTGAAAAATATGTAAATGACGGATAATGAAATCCGGATTATCACTTTATCATGCGAGAGTATAAAATGCTCGGTGACACCCGAACTTAGCCCTTCCTTACTTGTTTTTTTTTTTGTTGTAGTAAATCCTTTCCACTTTGCTACCAACATCATTTGAAAGTCAATGAGACTCAAAGAAAAGTCAAATAAAGGTCAAGCAAAATATAGTTTCCGAAAGTTGGATAAGAGGGAATCCTATTTTGTATTGCTATGATTTTACTATTATTATACTCTTGCATCCAGTTGCTACAGTTTGTTCACCTAACGGTTGTACGTATCACCTAAAACTAAACGAGATAGATATATAGGGTTATATTGAGTAAATGATCAGGATGGCAAGAAAAGTTGGCTTTCGGTAGACTGTCTGTCTGTCCGTCCGTCCGTCCGTCCAAGCTTAACTGTACTTAAGTAAAAATTGAGATTGACCGAAAACATATAAAGTTCCATAACTTAGAACTAAATTAAGATATAAAGCTGTAATTTGGTACAGAGGATCGCAGTAGCACGGGCACCTGCGCCTACTTCCCATATAGCACAATTTTATGTTCCATTTGATTCGTTCAGTTTCTCGTACACAAATCAAGAAGCTATTAATATAACGAAATAAACCTTTGCACGAATAATGTCTTTAGTACGTGTCACCTTATGACCAAAAATTGTTTAAATCCAATAAAAACTGTTAAAGTCCCTAGGTACCGAATATTTACACCCCGGTATCTAATGTTGATTTTTTATCGAAAATGTCGGTCAATGTGTGATATATATAACTGAAATTATGGGATAATCCTTTTCTTATAATGGTGTGTCTGTATGTATATCACATACTTAACATAAATATTTTCGAACTTCTGGGTGATTTTGTACCGCATATATCGGTCAATATGTGAGTTATCCCAATGAATAAAATATATAAATTTGAGTGAAAACTTGGCCTGGCCCCTATATAACTAATATCAGGATTTTCAAACATCCGGCTGACTTCACTCTACATGAGTGGTCTTAAACCTTAAAGTAAATTTTCGGTTGCACCCGAGCGTAGGCCTTCCTTATTTATTAATTTTGTGTTTGTTTAGGTTCGCAATTTTTTTATTTAAATATTTAAGATTTTTGCTGAAAGCTACTTTTACTTAATAAGGTCACTTTTATTTCAAGATTTCAAATAAGAATTCTTAACTTGTATACACAATAATATTCAATGTTATTAGTATTATTTGTTTTTTTTGTAATATATTGTAATATTTTGCAGTTTGTTTCGCGGTTAGTTCGCGATAGAATTGATTTAAAAAGACCTCTTGCGCTGGACGACTGCGTCAATAATAAAAAACACAGAGATTTTTCGGTTTAATTAAATTTATTTCACCTTTACTACTCAAGTACTTATCTCTCAATATAAAAGCCGAAATACGGTAGTGACCTTTGGGTTTGTACATACTTATGTCACTTGCGTACAGATAAAAATATGTCACCCGCAAAATTGAGCCTACAAGATGGGTAAAAGTTAGGTAACTGGCCACTGTTAGATTATCAGTGTTTAATGCATTCATTATAAGATAGATTACTTTTGTGCTAGCCTCCGCAAAAAAGTAAATATTTCTCCTCTTTCACTACACTTCGGTGTGATTAGCTTACTCGCTCTATCTCATTGATTTAGCGCAAGTGCCACATTAATTTTCTTGGTCTACTTTGCGAACTATTTTGGAGAACTATCTGATACTCTTCGGTTAACAGCGTCCGTTTCATTGGCTATTTGCTTAGTCATCTGTTATTGAAAATTGTTTGTTTCGTTACTCTTATGGTTACCTATGAGTTACAGAAACCTGGACGATAGAGTATTTGTTTCGTTATTCATTGGTCGGTCAATCTCTTAAGCAATTTTCGGTAGATCTATGTATATATCGTTTGGGTTCATCGGGTGAAAGTGCGGTGATTCGGAAAGTTTGGTGTAGGAGATCGTGAAACACTCTACAAGATCACAAAGCGAGTGTTTTCGTCTAATTTGGTGTTAAAATATAGATATATCACTTTGCCTGATACGAATGAAAGACGAGATATCGTTAAATAACACAAAAGAATCCGGAGTTTATAAATGAAACAAAATTTTTTCAATCATCATCCAAATTTTTTTTATCACCTTCAAAGTAACATCCATTTGAAGCGATGCACATGTGCCAACGCTTCTTTCAATCGTCAAAACATTTTTATAGGGACTTTTCGGGATGGTCTTCAGCTCTAGCGTCGAATTTGTTTTGATGTCTTCAATTAACTCAAATCGATTTCCCCGAAGCGGTTCTTTGAATGACAAAAATAGGCAGAAGCCACATGGAGCTAAATCAGGTGAATACGGTGCTTGCTCAAAGATATTTGTTGAGTTTTTGACCAAAATTTAACACAAATACGTTAAAAAAAGTTTGTAAAATTCGACAAACACTACAGAAGTCGACTGTCATAAACAGCTGCTGTAAACACACTGGTTGACAGATCGTGCTAATTTTTGGCATCATAATTAAGGACAGTTATACCAACGTAGGACAAAAAATGTACCTGTATTCTAAATAAGCGGAAGATGAGAGGGGGAATAAAGAATTCCCGATCCTTCCTTGACAGAATATACAATGGGATGCCGCATTGCATAGAGTATATTGATGGTACTGAATTGAAACTTGCAGAAGCACCAGTTGTTAACCATTCGGCTTATTTTTCAAAAACCGAATCTATTCCATAGAGGCACAAGTTTTAGGCGATTAACAGTTAAGGATTCGGCATGTAGTAGCGGTACACTTTGGTAGTGTACACGATGTTCGCATGTTTCGTACTAGTGCTCTCTTCACTCAGGAAGGTTCATTTTTTTCTTCTTCTCAATGGCTAGCAGGAGATTCTGCGTAAAGCTTTTAACTTGCGTCATAGCATATATGGCGTGAGGATTAAATATTGCTTTTGGGATTCTAAAAGAGCGCTTTGGCAGACTCAAAGATTAAGAATAAGTATTCAGGCCGAAAAATCATATTCTATGTTCCAACAGGTTTATTGTTTGCTACATATTGCATAACATTTTACGACCTACTTCTAACAATATTGATTACGTAGACAATGTAGTTGTCGATAGCGACGAAAAATTAGATAAATTTTCTCCACATGAAAATGGCCGGCGAACAACTGAGGCAGAACCCAAGCGTAAATCTTTGTACAAAATAATGTTTCGTGATCAATAAAACGTTAATTAGCAATAAATAATATGTATTTAATACATAGTGGTGTAAGGTATAACAATTCTTTTTTTGATATAACTATTTACAAAAGTTCATACTTATGAAACCTAAAGAAATAATCTAACTGCCATAAATAATCATAAATAAATAAAAATGTAATTTAATATATTTAATTGCATTTATTTTCATATTTATACCCTGAACAGGGTATATTAAGTTTGTCACGATGTTTGTAACACCCAGAAAGAAGCGTCGGAGACCCTATAAAGTATATATATAAATGATCAGTATGTTGAGCTGAGTCGATTTAACCATGTCCGTCTGTCTGTCTGTCCGTCCGTCCGTCTGTATATATACGAACTAGTCCCTCAGTTTTTAAGATATCCTTTTGAAATTTTGCAAACGTCATTTTCTCATCAAGAAGCTGCCCATTTGTCGGAACGGCCGATATCGGTTAACTATAGCATATAGCTACCATACAAACTGAACGATCGGAATCAAGTTCTTGTATGGAAAACTTTCACATTTGACAATGTATCTTCACGAAATTTGGAATAGATTATTATCTAAGGCAACAATGTAATCTCCGAAAAAATTGTTCAGATCGGATTACTATAGCATATAGCTTCCATACAAACTGAACACATAGTTACTAAAAGAAATGCACCTGTGAAGGGTATATTGTCTTCGGTGCAGCCAAAATTAACGTTTTTTCTTGTTTCTTTCAATTTCGTACATAACCACTCTTTCTTTCATTTTTAATTCTAACATCTTGTATTTTTTATCAGTTTCGATTTTTTAATTCTATATCTAATTTTTTTAACTCTATATCCAATTTTCTTTCCTGAATTTTCTTTTCTACTTCAAATTTATATTTGTCATATTCCAGCTTCTTCGCTTCCATAGCAATTTTTTCAGCTCAGATAGCCGCCAAAGGGATGATTCACTCTTATGGAAAACGGTAAGAATTGTTTAGAATTTAAAAAGAAATTATAAAATCTATTTAAAACATACCTTCCTCAAAAATGGCGTAATATATCTTTATATAAAATGACAGCTAAAACAGGTTTGCAATTATATTTTTACGTGTCGTTGCACGAAAATAAACATGGGTTTTGGTCTGACATATTTTACAGCCACTGCAAATAATTTTCTACGTGTGCTTGTTGTTGTGCGGTTGCACCAAGACAAAAATTCTGCAATTTTTGCACCGTGCAAGTGTTTTGCAAGAGCAAGAGAATCCCCCTATTAATTTACTAATTCGTAACATTCACACAATTTGTACATATGTAAGCTATAGGCGTGTTTTATTTGACCACCAAATTAAGCTATTAGCTTATTTTGTATGGAAGACCTAGCCAACACAACTATATGTATTTGCTTGTCATAAGCTTTCATGGCTTGTATATTGAACTGGAGGTATTGCCAGTTCATCGCTTTTTTTGATTCACAATAGCTATGAAAGTATTTGGCAATAACGATAAAGTTCATTTTGACTGATGAAAATGTAAACAAACCAAATTTACAAGATTTTGTGTGTTTGTTTAAGTTAAAACTAATAGAAATATGAACATTTGTCGTAAACTCTTTTCGTATTTATGTCATCAAATGAAGAAAATAAATATATTTATATAGTAATTTAATATCCCCTTTAGAAATTGGAGAATTCAAACTATCATTTTCTTTACACCAGACATTTTGAAACTAATTGAATATCAGCTGACTGTTCCCGCCTGCATCGCCAACACACTGTGTTTTTAATATTTGCAAATATGAATTAAGTTAAGTGCGTTTTATTTGTCTATAATTTAGCTATTAGCTTGTGATAGTCAAATAAAACACGCCTAATATTAAGTTAATTACTTTAGAACTATTGGTATTGAGTAATTTAAATATATAGTATCATAGAATTTCGGATTTGGCTGGTTGGTAAAGTTTCACCCATGATTTTTGAGTTTGTGCTTGCCGTAATGGATCCATTCTTCATCACTAGTCACAAACACGCAAAACTGATTATTATTGCTTTCGAACAACTTTTAAACGTTTTGATATGGCTCCCTGATTAACGCCCAAAGATTTTATGAAGGTTACTTATGTTTGCAGTAATCTTTAAGGAGTAATAGCAAAACTAGCGAATTCCGCTCCGCCCTTCATTAGTTGCCGCCATTAATGAACGAAATTTGTCAAAAGTTGATCCCATAGTAGCAACGTAGAAATCAGTTGTTCTCTTTTGTTTTCATTTGTACAATGTTGCTATTGCTCAATATGCATCTATAGTTTTGTACACATCTAACTTTTCAATTATAATTTTTCATAATATAAAATATTAAAACTAAAATCTAACTATTAAAAATACTTTATATATTTATAAATAATAGCATTCGACAAGCATTGAAGACAATTTTTATAATTACTACAGTATATCGAGACTGACAACCCTGCGTTTTAAGAGGGCAATCAGCTGACTCGTTTCTACGGGGAAATTTCAATTCGTGGGAAATTTCACGGTAACGTACGGTTAAGCGGACTGTGGAAGCGGTGTTGACTAATCATTTAAATTGCGCTCTCATAAAATAAGTCGTATCAGCTGATTCACGCTGCGGTTTTGCGGTGTTCGCTTGGTGAGCTATTAGCCCGCCCAGGACGCTCTTATACTTACCATGTTCAGACCGACACTTAGTCACACGATTTAGGCTGTTGAGTAGTTTATCCCACTAATCTTATAAATTTATCAAGATTTCGCCATACAAATATGACAGTTCAAAACACCTTCATAGAAGTGATTTGAAACTGATCCACTCTAAATCTCTCGGTGCGACTCTGATTTTGCGCCATCTACTTGTCAGCATTGGAAATCTATTACATTATCACAGCTGATTTAGACACTGCAACAAGAAAAAATGTAAGCAAACAAATCAATTAAACGCAATGAATTTGAATTGACCTACAAAAACTTAACTGAAAAAATACGTCCATTATTTTCATTATATGGAAAATATTTAAAAGAAGACGGTTTTTATAACAAAATACTATAGAATAGAGAAATATTAAGCGATGTGAATTCGTGAATGACAAAAACATCTGTCTTATCATCTGTCCAACGGCAGTGAGAACGGTGAGATTAGTGAAGAGATTAAGTGTAATCACTTAAAATTTTTGTTGGGAACATATGTAGTATTAGTCTATTGAGCCAAAATCACCACGTTTAAATTGTGCACATCACTTTTAGCCCGCTCGGTCAGCTAGTGCATGCTAGTGATGGGCGATGTTGTGACTTTTCAGGAACACTGCTACTTGTGACTGTGATTTTGTAGTAGCAGTGATTTTAAACTGTGACTGTGACTGTAACAAAAATTTTAACAGACAAAGACCAATAAAGTATAACAAAATTGTTTTCTTTTTTCATTTAGGACAATGTGCATACTTATTAGAATAAACAGAAATTAAAAGTAAATTCATTTTTAAAAAATCACCAAATACAAAATATATTCATAAAAGATAAAATTAAATAGTGTTAAAAATATTTATATTAAATGGAAAATAAGGAAATATTATGTTAATAAATATTTTCCATTTGTATTCAAAAACAAACAATATTCAGTATTCCTTTCGCTTAATCTTGACCGACGATCACATACAATTTGCCCCGCTTTGGAAAAAATTCTCTCGCAAGGAACGGAGGAGGCTAAAGCATATAAACACTTTTTTGCTATTTCTGCCATTTTAGGGTATCTGTATTTATTTTCAAGCCACCAATGAAATGGGTCGGAACTACGGGAAACCAGGCCATCTTCCAAATAGCGCTGAATTTCAATAATGGCTTTTGCTTCTACGCTACTATGTGGTTTATGTTCATTAGCGTATTTATCGAAAGAACTCCATATTGATACTGATTTTTCAACATTTTCTTCTGTTCTTTCAGTCTGAAATTCTATTTCTTCCCATTGCATTTCTATTAGAAAACGTTTTGTAAGTTTTTTTGTGTTATGAGCTGCTAATTCATCAGCCAACGCCACTAATTTGAATCTGGGGTCGAGAAAAGTAGCTATCGTAAGTGTATTGCTGTGTTGTAAACTGCTAAAACGTTCCCTAATTCCATTTAAAAAAATTTCAATCACTTTTTGTACGGTGTTTGAAAATATTTCAGTTCGCAAGTGTCTATACACATCTAATGGACCATTTGCGATTGGTATTACCTGCGAATCTGTGCAAATGTTTCACCACTAATGCTTACTGTGACATCTCTAAATGGTTTACAAATTTTGCACAAAGCAGCAACAGTCGCCCACTCGTCGCTGGTTAATATAGGTAAATTTTTAATTATAAACAAAAGCCAACCAAAGTACATTTCACCGCTTCCTCCAACTCCGAAAAACGCTCCAACATTGCTAGTGTGGAGTTTCACCTCGTTTCAACTTGTTGAATTAATTTTAGAGTTTCTTTACCGCTGTTGCGCTGGAAATTTTCAAACGCTTCATTCGATGAAGTACTTTTCTTGAAGTGAGCAACTATTATTTTAACTTTATCAGTTACTTGTTCTACTTCAGGAATGCGCAATCCTTCTTTTACAATTCAATTAATTGTGTGAGCCATACATCCAAAATGCTTCCAACCTAACTTATTAATTATAGCACTTTTTATGTTACTAGCATTATCCGAAACAGCTAGCAATATTTTGTCGTTAATTTTCCAATCACTTACAATTTTTTGGTTTTTATTTTAGTTGGGATGACGATAAAAGCACTGACGTTAGTTAAAAATTTTCGGAGACATAATGTGCCGTTACAGCAATGAAACTAGACGTGTTCCGCGATGTCCAACAATCAGTGGTGATGCAAAACTTTTCCCCGCTCCTAATCATTTCTCACACCTTATGTTCACATTCCTCATACAATGCAGGAATCATTGATTTTGAAATCACACGTCTGCTAGGAATGTCATAAGATGGATTTACGGCTGTTACAAATTCCCGAAAACCTTTGTGCTCAACTATAGAGAAAGGTTGCAAATCCACCGTAAAGAGCTGTAATAACTTGCTTGTTATTTCACTTTTTGATTTTAGCCGCGCGACATTTAAAATCTTAGTTTGTGTTAAGGGCTTTGGTAATGCAGTCGAAGTTGATGGAATATCCTCTTCAAAAGTAACAGGCGCATTTTGCGGCGCTGGCGTAATTTCCGACTGCAAAAACATTTTCACAATACCTATTTGATAATAACTTCAAAATTATATTACCATTTCCAATCGAACAGTAGGATGCCTCCGTTCGATATGTTTTCTTTAAATTTGATGTTGACGTTTTATATGATATTTTGGATTTACAAATATCACATTTTGCGAAAACAGCATCCACTTCTTTAAAATATTGCCACACATAACTTCTTTTGGTTCTTTTTGACACAGGCATCTTTAATTTTTATTACGTATAAGCAAACTAATTTGTAACTGTTTGATACAAAAATTAATTATTAATTAATTAATTTACTACAGCATTGAGGTTTCTGTAATCAATTTAATTTGTACATAAGTATTACCCGTTTAAAGCTAAATTAACTTTTTGTATGTTAACCAATTTTTACTTATCTAAAATTGAAGAAAATTCATAGCTTTAATGAATATGAATTCATCACACCCACAATTTTTATGTTACACTGTGAATGCTATTTTGCAAAAGTCGCAATTTTTCATGTTTCCCTGTGAATGCTGTTTTGTCACAGTCGTAATTTTTCATGTTTCCCTGTAAATGCTATTTTGTCACAGTTGCGATTTTTCGTGTGATACTGTGACTGCTACTTTGTTTCCCATGTGTTCGTTATTTCCAGTCACTGCTACTTTAGGAAACTTGTCACAGCTGTGACCAGTGATTTTTAAGTAGCAGTGACAAAGTCACAGGTACTCAGATATTTGTCATCTCTAGTGCATGCTCTCCATAAACTTCCACCTATAGATGATTTCGGCTAATCATCCAAGTTCTTAAACATTCGGAATAACGGTGAAAAGCTGAAATCAGTTTGTTGAACATTATTAGCCTAAAATAGTTGGATGCTTTTTAGTTTTTAGTAACTGAACTCTTTTATGGTATTTCAGCTAGTAGAATAAACTTTTTGAACAATACATATGTAAGTTAATTTAACAATGATATCTTAAATTAATCAATTTAGAACTATTAGTATTAAGTAATTTAAATATAATAATAATATTGTTCAAAATTGAACATATTCGTTGCTACCAAATGATTGGGGCCGGCTTGAGATTTTTTATCCGAAATTTGCAAATGTTTAAAATTAATATAAAGCACAAAATTATTTTTTTTTTGTGTTTGTTAGATACCTTAACATTCAATTTTAAAAATAAATACTATACTACTATAACTATACTAATTAAGTTTGTTCCTAATTGTTATAAAAAGTTGAGGGCTACAATATTTAATATATGTTAACGTAAGTAGATGATACGATTATGTTATTTACAGTGGTTACCATGGATTTCATGTTAAGAAACGTCAAAAATTGTTACTAAAATCTGTTGTTTTCTTCCCGTAACATTTTGTTTGTTTACCTTAACATTTGTTTGGTAACCGAACAAAAGATTAACATGGGTTACCTATGTTAAGGTAACCAAACAAAATGTTTAAATTTCAGTTATTAACACTTGCTGACCAAGCAAAAGATTTCAGGTTAATAAAAATAAATCTTTATACAAAGTCATACAAAAAAGTTGTGATTATAGCTTAGGGCGTTAAACAGTTAATTTTTCAAATTTATTTACTTTTTGTCTAGAATGTCTGCTGCGCTCCAGTGGCTCTCACCCAAGTAAGACATGCATATTAACCAATATGCTAGCGCTTTCAACACAACTATGTTATTTAAATAAGGAAATGTCGAATGAGCGTTTGTACACAACTGTGGTTAATCTTGCTTTGAAGTAGATAAAGTTCAGCGCTCTCAGTGCTCAAAAATTCGCCAGCGACTTTACTGAACACATATGTATACAAGTGAAATAATAATAAGGAATTTAACTATTAAGAAATTGTTGTTAACTTACATTCTCCCACTTTAAGTTTTGTCTTATCACCTTCAGGCATTGGTAAATCGTTCACTCTTTTCACACACTCCGCCGACGGACTCGTCGCAATGTACTATATGTAACTATTTGTGCGAATCATGCCCATTAATGTCTTAAAAGCCTCTGCGTTGGTGAACAAAAGCCAAACACTTGAAATAATGAGCAAATTTCGGGAACATTACGTTACTTCATTGCTCGTCCGCTAATGCTA
Source organism: Bactrocera tryoni (assembly GCF_016617805.1). NCBI lineage: Eukaryota > Metazoa > Arthropoda > Insecta > Diptera > Tephritidae > Bactrocera > Bactrocera tryoni. The sequence goes on along the minus strand of NW_024396366.1, from coordinate 9,339,363 downwards.
TACTCGTATAAAATGCTACAAAAAGTTGTTCCACTTGCTGTTAATAGACTGTATTCAATATTAGCGATTGGAAGGATTGAAGTGACTGGAAAAACTGTTCTTTGCTGTTACTTTGTTTATATATGCCCATTAAACGAACAATAAACATAATTGCACCAGTTCCCAGTGGATAATGCACTTTCTGAAAGTATCAAAACTGTGTAAAAAGATAATATGCAATATTTCATTCAATGCATTGATTGGGTGTGTGTCGTCTGTGTGGAAAGCACCCATACAAGCAACTCGATGGTATTTATTTAAAGCCTACATACGACTATCTTCGGAACAGTATTGAACTTTACAATTGGGACATTGTATAAATTGTTGCAGCCATGGTGTTGTTGGATCGTATTCTGGCAAAGGCACTACCAATGCACTGTTGTTTGCCAAGTGGTTAAGGTTTTTGATAAAGAATCTGGGCTCGTTCCGCTTACGTAGACACGACTATCGTAGGAACGTTCACAAAGGTGTTGTTGTTGTTGTTTTAACGGTTATCTAATCCCCGTTAGGATGGTAAGAGTTATCTAAGTTGTCGTCGACGACATCTAATGGGAAGCCGTTCACATTGCGTGCTGTTTCGACGGGGTCGGACCAAACGGTGTCAGATAAGTGGGGACATGCGGTGACTCATTGCACGCAGGACACATGTTGGATATGTCGATGTCTATTTTGGACAAGTAGGAGTTTAACCTGCTACAATATCCAGAACGAAGCTGCGGAAGGGTCGCTCTCGTTTCTTGCGGTAACTCGAGCTCTTCGTCTGCAATGGGTGGTGATTTGACTTCAAGAATGCCATTCACTGGAAGGAAGTCGCTGAAGGTGTTGATAGCTCCACGGCGGTCAGTACCTGTCGGAAGTTAGTTTCGTCCGAAGACCGGTCGGTATATTGTTGTCGTTGTTGTATGGTTCTGCTCCAAGCATGTGGCTGCAGGGATGATTTCTGCGAAAACATCAAAGCAGAAACTAGCTGGATAGTTTCTAAGGTGAGCATACAGTGCTCACAAATAAAATTAATATTGAGAACAGTTCTATTATTTTCTTACTTTACTCAAAAAATGCTTTGTAATATATGTACATAAATCAGTAATCAAAAATTTACATTGGTAGCGCTAAAATTAAAACGTTAAGAAATAAATTAAATACCACAGTTAGTAATTTCCGTATTATTTAAACCAGGTATGGACACATTTTTAGCCCGCAAAGTTAGCAAAGTTTTTTTATTTACCTTTGCATGGTGGAAAAGTCTAATCACTGTTAGGAAAAAATTATATAAGTTATACTCGTATCTAAAAACAATTTTATTTAATAAGAAAAAAACACATTTTAAAACTCAACAACACCTTATGGTTGTTCCTATTTTGTTCACACCACTGTACATGTGATAGAACATTTAATGGTGGTGATGCCAGTTGTAAAAATTCACTTTAGTACAATTGGGAAAACTTTTCTGAAGTTGTGGGCTTTTGTACGTACATATGCAAGGCAGTTTTATATATCTGCATATATAAACAAGAAAATATACTTGTGACCATAATATATATTTTGGTTAAACATATTGCAATTCCATTTAATGAAAATGCTTATATAAATATATAATTTGTGATATTTTCAGTTTGGTTGTTTTATCAAAATATTCAAGGAATTGGGGTTCTTTTCTATTATTGTTTTGTTAAATTTTAAAAATATATGTAACTTGAAATGTATTAAAATAATAATACGCGCTAAAGAAAGGGAACACATATTTTCAAAAATATAAAAAATCATCAAATAAAAATATATTTGCGCGGTATGGCATTATTTATTGAGAATGGCTAAGCACACAAACAGGATACAAACGCTAATGGCAGAAACATAGAATACCGCTTCTCCCTTCGCTACGAGCGGCAAGCGTTTTGTTCTCATTTTCATTCGAACAATGTTGCCATTACTCAATACGCATATGTAGTTTTATACACATCTAACTTTTCAATTATAATTTTTCATAATATAAAATATCAAAACTGAAATCAAACTATTAAAAATAGTTTATATATTTTTAAATAATAGCATTCGACTCTGATTTTGAGTTAGTTAAAGAAAATTTCGAACATATTGAAGACATTTTTTGTAATTACTACAGTAAATCGAGATTGGCAACCATGCGTTGTGAGAGAGCAATCTGCTGACGCGTTTCTACGGGGAAAACCCCAAATCGTTGGATATTCTATGGTAAGCGGGCGGTAGAAGCGGTGTTGGCTTATCGTTCACATTGCGGTCTCATAAGACTCATTTGGGCATATGTGTTGGAAGAAACAGTGGTTCACAAACTGAAGTTATTATTAAAATTACTTTTTATTAAGAAGTTTAAAGAAATAACTTGGTTTGAAACTTTTTGATTCGAAAATTATATCTATGTTTGGAAGTACCTACACTTGTGAATAATTTTTTTCAATAATTAAATTAAACAAACATAAAAGAAGAAGTACGTTATCTGATTTAAATTTTGGTACAATAATGCGTAAGGCTACAGCAAATGAGATGGAATTTATTATTTTAAATAAACTAAATTAAATGCTGTTATAAAGACATATTAAAAAAAAAGAGTACTAAAATAAAATATTTATCATACTTTTTGTTATTTGTCTTACATTTTATAAATGTATAGTAATTACAAAGAAACTTAAAATTGTTAGCCAATTTTACAGTTATTACCCACAGTTCAACTTCCCGTGTATGCGCGCGCTCTCATTTGTAAACATGGTGTGGCAAAATACGTTGCTCTCATTTGTAAATATGGAGTGGTAAAATACGTTGCTCTCACTTCCCTCTTCATGTTTGCCCGCGATGATCCCCTCATCTAGCCCTCAAAATGTGCACTCGTGCCCCAACGGGCAAAATGCCACTGAGTTCTAATATGTACTATGCCCACCCCTGGTTTAAACCAGAGATGAGCACATTTTTAGCCCGCAAAGTTAGCAAAGTGCGCACGGGGGCTAGATGAGGGGAATATCAGTTTAATGAGGGAAGGGCATAAAATGTTGCAAAAAAAATCAATTACATTCCTCCGTAACTTAATGTTCATCGCAGGATGGTTGCGGCAATACTGCCATTGTAAACAAATTAAAGAGCGGAAGTTTACTTCATATCGGAATATTTTCATATTTTCAAAAATATAAGAAATCATCAAATAAAAATATATTTTCGCGGTATGGCATTATTGATTGAGAGTGGCTAAGCACACAAATAGAATTCAAACGCTAATGGCAGAAACCAGGGATAATGGAATGCCCATCTTATTCCAGTGTGAGAGCGCCTCAAAATAAGCGTTTTTTATAACATTTTCCATTATGGTCAGATCGAACAAAATAAGAATTTTTGGCAATTTTAAATTAAATTGCGATTGCAAATTATTATATATTGGACTTTTAATATATGTATGACGAAACTTCTTAAATCCTTTTTTATGATTTTATGGTATATTAAAACAACTGACTTTTGATATTTCAATACTTAACAAGGTGAATTAAGTCTGTTAGTTCTCAATTTTTAAATGTTTTTAATCATTTGTAATTGAAAATTAATTCTATTAAGAATCAAATAACAAAACGTTTAATGAAATATACATAAATTTCGCATTTTCTATGATTTTTGATTAATTTGAACACAAAATTTCTTTAGAGCATACGCTCTTAAATAAAAATGAATTTTATTTGTATGTTAATAATAGAATTAGCTAAAATATAATATGTAACATTATAAGAGTTTTGAATTTTAATGTTGATTAAAATAAATGTCGACAAGCGGTGCGGCGAGAATCCACTTCCTCGAAACGGCAGCCGGTGCGTCAATTTTTCGTGGTAATCTTATCAAATGTATGTGACGAAGTGTTGATGGTCGAATAGTTGACGTGCGAAAGTATGTTGATATGCGACGGGTGTGTGACGAATTGTTCAAAGTACAACTGACGTATCAATTTAAAGTTCGCCAATATCCCGATTCCACTCCAACTGATCGAGTATAATAAAAACATGCACATGCGAATAAACAGATGTGCGAAGCGGTGTAAAACCGAATCAGCTGTCCAAACGATGTTATTGCAAACGGGCGGGATGAGTCGCAAAACGAAAAGTGATGAAATGAAATTTTGAATGTTTCCCGTTCTCCATCCTTTTTGAAGAGTTTGCTAGTGTATAGGCATAGGTTGTGTTGTGGTGTTCTCAGCTGTGGTGAACTAAGCTTTCTAACTAGGGTGCGCCAGTTTTTCCGGGTAGAGTGGGTGGAAGCTTAACTCATTTAAACATCCTGGGCCCCTAGGCAAATATTTTGCCTAGTATTGCGTATGCATATGCTATTGCATGTATTTCGGCGTACTGCTAGAGTTGCCGAGGGCGCAAAATACATGCTGTACATCCTGAAAATGCCTTTGGTTTTAAACATAATATTTGTTATTTATTTACTTTTAGGTGCGTATGGCTAGGAGTTTGCGGGTTTACCGAACTTAATATTATAGTAAACATTTGTATGCGTTGTTTGCTTATATTAATTTCATTAGCGGTTATTTAAATTTCTTATTTCATCGGTATGGTATACCGGTTGTTTATTATTTGCCTTTTCTATATAATCGGCTTATAAAGGATAGTAACTCCATGCCTGGCTCAGATGTGGCCAGAATGGGTACTCCTTAGCCCTAGACTTAGGACTATTAAATTAGAGGGATCTTGCGAGAGAATGGCCGTAAATGGAGAACGGCTTCAATTCATACAGTGGAAAATTCTTCATAATTAAGTTGACGCTTTGTAGAGCTGACTTTCATAACTCATCAATATGAGGAGCGCTTGGATAGATGCGATAAGAGCGACCCTTGCTTTTTGTAAGTGTGGGTGCGTCACTTTATCGCATTGGGAGTATGGTGATCCCTTAACTTCCTTTTGAGATTTTGTTTATTTTTGAATATTAATGAAAATGTCGATTTTTCGATTTTTTGATACAACTGTGTTATATTTTATTTTTTAGTACGTATGCACTAATTTGGGTTTTAGTAGCCCCTAGGGTGGGTCGATTCCGGACTTTTTTCGATTCGGGATTTCTAATAGTGCGGAAAAGTTACCTTAGTACTTCCTGATTCCAATGCAACTTTTTGTTTTGAGATCGGATTGCATCTTCAACCCCAACTCCGGCCTTGAAATTTCGGAAATTCGCCTAAAATCGTGAAATTGTCTACCTAGCGCCTGAAATACGCATCTCATGGCAAAATGAATAAAACAAAAGTTATTTGTCACGTCATTTGCTACCGAAATGGTATATGTGATCATGGCCGTAGGACAAACCATTCCCGAGATATGAGCGAAAATGCGGCGCGCCACAGCGCAAGGTGAAAATCGGCTTGCGGACACACTTCTTGACGTTAATTTCGCCGAGTGCTATCACTCACATTCATTCACCTACGCCAAAGGGCACGTTCGGATAGATCTCCACACAAATATTTTTTCATCGAGTTCCTTCACTCTTGACGGTGATTTCGCCGAGTTCTATCACTTACATTCATTTCCCTGCGCCATACGACACGTTCGGGATGGTCGCCACATAAATATTTTTTCATCGAGTTCCTTCACTCTTGTCGTTGATTTCGCCGAGTTCTATTACTTGCATTAATTTCCCTGCGCCATACGACACGTTCGGACTGGTCTCCACATAAATATTTTTTCATCGAGTTCCTTTACTCTTGTCGTTGATTTCGCCGAGTGCTATCACTTATATTCTCTCAACAGAACACAGAACTCAAAATGTCTGTATCTAAATTTAAATTTAGACAGAAATGTCCTGTGTTTGGCATATATCCGTACAATCTCTCTGAGTCCCAGTTACCTACTTACCAGGATGTTCTTTTGTGTTATCAGTTTGAAAGATTTCGTATAGGGCGACTCCGAGGCGACAACTATGAACGTAGGAGTAAAGAGGTTACAGAAATAGTTGCAAAAAAGGTTGAAAATACTTTCAAAAAGTCATCTATTCCGATAGTTTCACACACCAGAGTTGTACAAATGGTCACCACATACCATAAGAAATTTCTGAGTCTTAAACAACTGTTTTTAAGGAACCCAATAGGTTTGAGCTCTAAAAGAGACGACTTTGTTTCTTCTGCCGGAAAATTATTTCCCATCGCTGCTTGTAAATGCATTTATTTTTCTTCTTGCACTTGTCCAAAGGAAAGGAAAGTTCCTATCAATGAACAACCATTTCTCTTCTCCGGTAAAACTGGCGCATCCTAATAAAACAGCGCAATTCACCACAGAATGCTACTGCAAAGCAAAACTAATAACTCACCACACCTATACCAACCCAACCAACAAAAGGAATGGACAACGGGGAAGCTGACACTTTCGTCACACACTATCCGCATAGCAAAATTCGTCTACAAGACATTCGCTTGTGCACTGTGACGCGTTACCGCAACAATCCTGTTCTCATATCAACTTACGTTTTCTTTCCGTCACCGATCTCGGGCGCTGTGTTCATCTAATAAACCGAACGAAGGAATCGACAAATCATTTCGTTGCCCTCGGAACCGTTTTTTATACAATCATCTTAATTGTAACGATCACAACTTAATAAAACTAAAATAAACTTTAATCTATGTATCCGAAATAAATCGCATTTTAACTTATAAGTGGTACTCGAGTGCAAGTGCTTTGTTAACAATCTAAATAGTAGCGGATGTTCCCACGAATTGGGCATCCAGATATTCAAGTATTAAGAAAAAAAAATTATAAAAATAAAGTGCATTTTTCCAAAGAATTAATATTTAGTTTAATATTGTTAATTTACAGAAAAATTATTCAAATTGGGTTGGGAATGAGCGAAGTCTTAAATTTAATAAATTTATACAAACATAAATCAAAATATCATTACTCATTTTAAATTTTTTTATTTTGATTGGTGTATACAATTTATGCCGCAATTATTATATACTTATACTTATTTTTAATTACATAAAGATCCTTTTTTTTATTTCCACATAAAAGATTTAAACAGTTCAAGAGCTCAAAACATGCGCTACATCAGCTACCTAGCCGACGGCATTTCGTAAAATGATAAAATAAATTTTTCAAGAGCTCAAAGCATGCGCTACATCAACTCAAACCTACCCAGCCTACGCCTTTGCGCAAATGATTATGTTACGATAACAAATGCCCACATACAGATTTAGCAATGGCAATATCAATAGAATTGACACTTTGTATGCCATAAATTTTATCCTGTCGAGATGCCCCGTAACCAAGAATGATAGAATACAAGATTACGACACTAGTTTACAGTTAGTTTTTTTCGGTTTAGCTCTTGACAATTCTTACAAAAACAAATACATTGTGCAACAATTTCGTGACGTCACACTTATGCGTTGAGACGAACAAGCATAGAAATGCATACAAATTGTAAACAGAAAAGTAAACAGTTTTTGAAATTCCCAAAATAATATTAATTCATTCGTCTTTGCAGGAAAAATTTCAGTGGAATGTTTAGAATATTGTTGCTAGAAAATATGTATATAATTAGTTTTAGGCACATCCACAATAAATAGAGTAGCATGTGTGGAAATTGTTCAAATGAAGAAAACCAGTGTAAGTGTACTGTTGTATTTATTTAAATTTCTAAGCATAAATATATTAATTTTATAAAATGAAATGTGCAGTGGCTTGTTGTAATAATTATTATGCAATTAAAGGATCGAAAACGAGTTTTTCAGTTTTCCGACCGATTTAAAAGTTGCCAAAAAATGGGTGTTATTTTGCAAAAGAAATGATATATTTAATACTAAATTAATAATTTCACAATTCTTTTATCATAATTTCATACATCTGATACATCTGAACTTATAATATATGTATATATTTATATACAACACAAGAAACGTCTTCTCCATTTGAATCACAACTTAATAGACAATTTTATGATCAATAGGCCGATATATTTCTATAGAAATGATTCAAATCTTTTCACTCAACAATATTCAATCGCTTCACTAAAACTTTTCATTAAAATCGAAAGAATTAATAATATTTTGCGAATTTACAAAAGTGTTTACTTTTCTGTTTACAATTTGCAAGCCATTTGACAGTTTTTCACTCTTCTTCTTCTCAACACGTAACTATGACGTTTCATAATGGCGGTCGTCGTAATCTTGTATTCTATCATTCTTGCCCGTAACGCACGAGTCGACATATTTTGTAGATGGCGCCACGAAGGGGTTCTGTTTTCTGTGGAAAGTTGCTTGTATGTAACATTCGTTTATTTTATATGAAAAAAGATTCTCGATACTTGCACCGAGCTCGGTTTTCATTACGTGCAAGAATCGAGGTACTACTGTATTCGGTATCTGGGGCCCTGATTAGTTCTGGTATGGTTTGTAAAATTTTTGGTCATACATATGTTGGCACACTGCAACGGCATTGTTCGGGAAAAGTTTGGGTCGGCTTTAGTATATATTATAAACTTTTTATACACTTACAATTCACTACAATATTTCTACATATTTATTTTTTATTAATATTTTAGATGTTTGCTTAAAATAAGCATTTTATATTTTACATAAATATTATTACACGCACAATAACAATAAGTGTTCCGTGTTGTCAAATAATAAGTGTTACCATATCACAAATGATTGAAAACAATAAAAAAAACGCAAATGCATCAAATGTTGCGATATTTTCATCCTGCTTATGCGATTATAGCCGAGTTAACAACAGCGCGCCAGTCGTTTCTTCTTTTCGATATGTGGCGCCAATTGGATATTCCAAGCGTAGCCAGGTCCTTCTCCACTTGGTCCTTCCAACGGAGTCGAGGTTTTCCTCTGCCTCTGCTTCTCCCGACAAGTATTGCGTCGAATACATTCAGAGCTGGAGTGTTTTCGTCCATTCGGACAACATGACCTTGCCAGCGTAGCGGCTGTCTCTTAATTCGCCGTACTATGTCAGTGTCGTCGCATATTTCATTCAGATCATCGTTCCATCCCATGTGCTATTCGCCGTGGCCAATGCGCAAAGGACCATAAATCTTTCGCAGAACCTTTCTCTCGAAAACTCGTAACGTCGACTCATGAGATGTTGCCATCTCAAGCCTCTGCGTCATATAGCAGGGCGGGAATAATGGTGACTTGTAGAGTTTGGTTTTTGTTCGTCAAGAGAGGACTTTACTTCACAATTGCCTACTCAGTCCGAAGAGGCACCTGTTGACAAGATTTATCCTGAGTTGGCTTTCCAGGCTGACATTTTTGGTTGTGTGTATACTGATTCCAAGATAGACGAAATTATATACGACTTCAAAGTTATGACTGTCAACAGTGACGTGAGAGCCAAGTCGCGAGTGCGACGACTGTTTGTTTGATGACAGCATTGCACTCGTTCACTGCCAGACCCATTGTCTTTGCTTCCTTGTCCAGTTTGGAGGAAGCAGAACTAACGGCGCGGGTGTTGAGGCCAATGATATCAATATCATCGACATACGCCAGCAGCTGTACACTCTTATAAAAGATTGTACCTGGTCTATTAAGTTCTGCAGCTCGAATTATTTTCTCCAGCAGCAGGTTGAAAAAGTCGCACGATAGGGAGCCGCCTTGTCTGAAACCTCGTTTGGTATCGAACGGCTCGGAGAGGTCCTTCCCGATTCTGACGGAGCTTTTGGTGTTGCTCAACGTCAGCTTACACAGCCGTATTAGTTTTGCGGGGATAACAAATTAAGACATTGCGGCATAAAGGCAGCTCCTTTTCGTGCTGTTGAAAGGGGGCTTTAATCTTTCACCCAATACGCTCGATAGAACCTTATACGCGATGTTGAGGAGGCTTATCCCACGAAAGTTGGCGCATATCGTGGGGTGTCGCTTTTTGTGGATTGGACAAAGCACCCTTAAATTCCATTCGTTGCACATTCTTTCGTCGGACCATATTTTACAAAAAAGCTGATGCATGCTCCTTATCAGTTCTTCGCCGCCGTGTTTGAATAGCTCGGCCGGCAATCCGTCGGCCCCTACCATTTTGTGTTCTTCAGGCGGGCAATTGCTATTTGAACTTCTTCATGGTCGGGCAATGGAACGTCTGCTCCATCGTCATCGATTGGGGATTCAGGTTCGCCTTCTCCTGGCGTTTTACTTTCTCTTCCATTCAGTAGGTTGAAGAAGTGTTCCTTTCATAATTTTAGTATGCTCTGGGCATCGGTCGCTAGATGACCTTCGAGGTTCTACAAGAGTATCCGTCTTGAATCCTTCTGTTAGCCCCGCAACGTTTTGTAGACTTTTCGAGCGTTACCCCTGTCGGCCAGCGTGCCAACCTTTTCATACTCACGCATTTCGACCTCTTTCATTTTCTGTCTGCAAATGCGTCTCGCTTCCCTCTTCAACTTTCGGTATCTATCCCAGCCCGCACGTGTTGTGGTCGATCGTAACGTTGCGAGTTAGGCAGTCTGTTTTCTCTCCGCTGCGACACGGCACTCTTCGTCGTACCAGCTAATCTTTTGCATTTGCCGAAAACCAATGGTTTCGGCTTCAGCTGTACATAAGGAGCTTGAAATGCCGTCCCACAGTTCCCTTATAACGAGTTGGTAACGAGTGCTGTCAGAGAGCGAGAGTGCAAGTCGGGTCGAGAATCATTCGGCTGTCTGATGTGGTCGCAGCTTTTCGACGTCGAACCTTCCTTGTGTTTTTGACGTGCGTTTTTTGCTGCACAGAGGCGGATGCGAATCTTGGCTGTAACAAGATAGTCTATTCTATCTAGGTCTATCACAACATGATCGATTTGGTTGGTGGTTTTTCGATCCGGAGACAGCCAGGTAGCTTGACGAATTTTTTTGTGCTGGAATCTAGTACTACAGATAACCGTATTTCGGGCCCCGGCGAAGTCAATCAGCCTCAACCCATTTGGGGATGTTTCGTTGTGGAGGCTGAATTTACCGACCGCAGTGCCAAATATACCTTCTTTGCCCATCTGGGCGTTAAAGTCGCCAAGCACGATTTTGACATCGTGGCGGGGGCAGCTCTCATAAGCGCGCTCCAAGCGCTCATAGAAGTCATCTTTGGTCACCTCGTCCTTCTCTCCCACCACGAATCCAACACCAAACTCGCGCTCCTTTATATGGCCACTGTAGTAAATGCCACAAGGTCCTACTCATCTCTGTCTTTGTCCCGTCCATCGCATTTCTTGGACGGCGGTGATGTCAGCCATTATTTTCACGAGGACATCAACCAGCTGGGCTGCGGTACCTTCCCAATTAAGGGACCGGACATTCCAGGTGCATGCCCTCAAATCATAGTCCTTAATTCGTTTGCCATGGTCGTCATCAAAAGGGGGGTCACTCATCCGAGGCTTATTGTTTCCTTTCATAGAGGGTGTTATTTTACGTGGCGGGTCCCAAACCCAGCGCACAACCCTTTGTAGGTGATGTTTCGCTTTCTCACTTTAGCTCGCCTTCGAACGGGTGTTTTTAGGCTACCAAGAGGATATTTGGTCCAAGACCGGAAGTCGTGAGCTTTTTGAGCCTTATGTAAAAGAATCGTTTCTGGTCACTCCCAAGTGAATGGTGATCAGAGAACTTTCCTCAGTTGCGTGAACTTATTAAAAATATAAAGGGTTTAAAACTTGATTATGGTTTGATTAACTGAAAGTGTTAAAATACCAACATAATTTATTTTAAGTTAATAAACTGTTATTCCATACAAATTTTGAAGCATTTTATTCACTAACAAACTCATACTTTGCTCCATTGTGTACAAAAGCGGTATTTTCTCTATCGGATTCTTTTATTAAAATTTGATTTCAAGCTCCTTATGTACAGTAGGGTGGGTTGATTCCGGACTTTTTTCGATTCGGGATTTCTAATAGTGCGGAAAAGCTGCCTTAGTATTTCCTGATTCCAATGCAACTTTTTGTTTTGAGATAGGATTGCATCTTCAACCCCACCTCCGGCCTTGAAATTTCGGAAATTCGCCTAAAATCGTGAAATTGTCTACCTAGCGCCTAAAATACGCATCTCATGGCAAAATGTATAAAACAAAAGCTATTTGCCACGTCATTTGCTACCGAAATGGTATATGTGATCATGGCCGTAGGACGAACCGTTCCCGAAATACGAGCGAAAAGGCGGCGCGCCACAGCGCAGTTGCAGCTCTCAGCTAACCTGTACTGGTCACCCAGAACCCACCACGTGGAGGTGGGTTCTCTTCGGGTTCCTCCCAAGCCCAACCCAACCAACCAACCATATGTCAGGCTTGTTTTAGTCTGAATCTGTTTCAAATTTATTGATAAAATCAGATTTTGTACTAAACTTTGGCACTTGTTGCCTAGATTTCAGTGCAGAGCGTATAAAACGATCACGAGGTTGGGGGTCAATAACTTTAAAAGATGCCTCTGTCACCAGTTTGACGGTTCTCTCGATTGCCACGGTGTGAGAGGGGAATTCACTAAATTTCCATACCTCTGCAGTGTTCCCGACAGCCCTTTTATGAGTTCTTCGTTAGAAACTGAACAAAGAACTGGTGGAACAGTCAAGGTAATAGTCTTCCAGTTAATCATATCGTAAGAATTATTAGCTTTGAAATTCAGCTTTGGCACTTTATTACATCTAACCCTTCCATTTACAGTGTCAGACTCTGTTTCTCTGGCTGCCAGAAGGCGGTCAAGGGCCAACTTTCTGACTTCTATCCGTTCGTCAGTCATCATACTAAGGAGAATGTTTTCTGGAAGAGCAAAGTAAGCATTCTGTTGAATGGATGAATCGGCAACCTTTTGCAGTTTAGCAGGTAAGTATCTTGACCTTTGAATTGCAGCATAGAGATGGCGCGAGCCGTCTTTGATTGAACTGTTGAATCTTATTGAGAACCACAAAGGTGAGTAAACTGTAAGTATGTACTTGACCAAAATCTTTATTTCCTTTGTTGGTTTGTTAGTAGAAATGTATAATCTCAGAATTCTATTTGCACAGGTGAGCCAGCGAGATTTGCACATGTTACCTGGATGCATCGACGCTAAATCTTAGGAACATTGACCGGAAATAACAGCTTCTGATATTTTATAGAGATAAGCTTGGTCTGTGCTAAGTTGGGTCGGATTAATAACCTCAAAGGTAATTGGCAGGATGGAAGACTTTCAAATTTGACAACAGGCAACTTCCCACAATCAGGGAGCAGTTTACCTATGTCGCCAGAGAGTGTATTTGGACTCCTTGAGACACCATCTATGTGTTCGAAAAGAGCACGAAATGGAAGTTCGTTGAAATGTAGAAGACAAACAACCCACTGTAATGGCCTACCTATTCTTTCTTCTAGTTTCCGAATGATTCCACCTTTCCAACCTGTGTTCGTGTTGGTGCCATCAGCACCGACAACTTCTAGATGTTCCACATCAACTGAATTGTCTTGTAAATGTTGCCATATAGCTTGCGTCTCGTCCTCAGCTGACCCGGAAGGAGAGGTGACCTGGCCAAATTAATGACGACCAGGTTCCGCTATAAGAGAAATATGTTCCTCTTTGACAGTGTCGCGGTAGTACTTTTCACCTTCGCTGACTTGTGTAAGTGTATTGTCTTTGCGGCCGTCAAAATACAGCCCATAAACAGAGTCAATACTTTCGGTGGTTTGGAGCTTAACTCCAACACTTTTTTTTGCCCGATCTTGCATTTGTCAGTGACAAAGCTAGCCTGATCCTCTGTTATCAAACAAGAGCATCCAGAAAAGCAGATAAAACAATCAAGGCCGCTGCTCTATCACTTACTCCAAATCTTTGGGCAGCTAAAGCAGTGTGTTCTAATACTAGTGTGTTTTATTTGGTTTTAGAGGATGGAAGAGAAAATTCTTCATCAGCATCGTTTTTGGAAGAATCCATGTGGGACGCACCTACATTGTTGTCGTCTATATGAGAGTCTGGCTGATCTGAATGGTCACGTGTTCTAGCTGATATTTTTCTGGTAAGTGTTGATGTTGAATGACGTTTTGAAAGCTTTTCTTCACGTTCATTTTTCTTTTTAATCTTTTTTTGTTTCAGGTAGATCAACACTTCCAATGCGACCAATTCTTCTGGTTTTCTGGTCCAAGAGAAATGGTTGTTCATTGATAGGAACTTTCCTTTCCTTTGGACAAGTGCAAGAAGAAAAATAAATACAACTTACAAGCAGCGATGTCAAATAATTTTCCGGCAGAAGAGACAAAGCCGTCTCTTTTAGAGCTCAAACCTATTGGGTTCCTTAAAAACATTTGTTTAAGAGTCAGAAATTTCTTATGGTATGTGGTGAGCATTTCTACAACTCTGGTGTATGAAACTATCGGAATAGATGACTTTTTGAAAGTATTTTCAACCTTTTTTGCAACTATTTCTGTAACCTCTTTACTCCTACGTTCATAGTTGTCGCCTCGGAGTCGCCCTATACGAAATCTTTCAAACTGATAACACAAAAGAACATCCTGGTAAGTAGGTAACTGGGACTCAGAGAGATTGTACGGATATATGCCAAATACAGGACATTTCTGTCTAATTTTAAATTTAGATACAGACATTTTGAGTTCTGTGTTCTGTTGAGAGAATGTAAGTGATAGCACTCGGCGAAATCAACGTCAAGAGCGAAGGAACTCGATGAAAAAATATTTATATGGAGACCAGTCCGAACGTGTCGCATGGCGCAGGGAAATGAATGTAAGTGATAGAACTCGGCGAAATCACTGACAAGAGGGAAGGAACTCGATGAAAAAATATTTGTGTGGAGACGTATCCGAACGTGTCCTTTGGCGTAGGTGAATGAATGTGAGTGATAGCACTCGGCGAAATCAACGTCAAGAAGTGTGGCCGCAAGCCGATTTTCACCTTGCGCTGTGGCGCGCCGCATTTTCGCTCGTATCTCGGGAACGTTTCATTTCGGTAGCAAATGACGTGACAAATAACTTTTGTTTTATACATTTTGCCATGAGATGCGTATTTCAGGCGCTAAGTAAACAATTTCACGATTTTAGGCGAATTTCCGAAATTTCAAGGCCGGAGTTGGGGTTGAAGATGCAATCCGATCTCAAAACAAAAAGTTGCATAGGAATCAGGAAGTACTAAGGCAACTTTTCCGCACTATTAGAAATCCCGAATCGAAAAAAGACCGGAATCGACCCACCCTACTAGCCCCCCACCGTTCTAGGATTTGTTCAGAATTGTTTTTTCATTATTGGCGGAGGCCATCCTTCGGGGCCGAAACTTGTATGTGCTTTTAATAATTTGAATTGTCAGAGGTAACTCCGACTTTGTTTTTTATACCAATTTGTGGAGTATTAGAAAATTGTGGATCTATTGGTTGTCGTGCGACGTACCCGGCAATATTTGATCGAGTAGTTGTTTCTTTAGAGAAGTCTTCAGAATACTGATCTTCTAGAGTTTTGTTTGATATGGGGGTGAGTTTCTTTAACTTTTGAAATTGCCTTAATTGTGAATTGAGGTATTTGTTTGTATTATACTCAACTTGAGTTGGTATGGTGGTAACTAGTTTTGTAACTGGTCCACTTTGTGTTTTGATGTGTAGCGTTTGAGCTTATTGTGCTTTTGAGCAGCGTGGTGTCTCTTGGCAATTTTTCAAATTTTGGGTTTCGGGATTTGTTTTTGCAATTAAACCCGTGTTTCTTTTTCTGTAAGCGCCTCTTTGAGGTGAGGTGGGATATCTGCTGTAATGAAGTATTGAATGGTGTCTTTTGTGACAATGGAAGCAATTAAATTTGCTTTTGCAATTTTTGTATGCATGCGCATGTGACAGACAATTTGTGCAAAGTCCTTTTGACCTGACAAAATTATTTCGTTCGTTAACTTTTAAGCTTTTAAACCTTTCGCAAGATTTAAGTTTATGCCCTCTTTTATGTACATAGTTCGCATGACGTAGGTTTTCGTTGTTCAGATGTGAACGATTTCGTTTTGTGAAAGTTTTTGTTCACGAGTAAATTGTTTTTTTTACTAACTTGGGGTCTATTTAAGCTTTCATTTTGGTCGTGTTTAATGTTCTTTTTTCTGATTATTTTTTCTTCTAACCTTTCCGCAATTTCATATTGGGTGGTGAGAAAATCTTTCATTTGTTGCCACGTTGGGAACTTTTTTCGTGATGAGAGCGATTGCTCCCATAGAAGTAACGAATTTTCTGGTAATGTGGCGGTGCAAATGTTTACCAGAATTAGGTCCCAGCTGTCTGTGGGAATATTTAGTGTCGATAGAACCGACAAACAATTTAAAACAGTGGATTCTAGTATGATGAATTCTACACTTGTTTCATTCTTGATTTTAGGCAAGTTTAATAGTGTCGTTACTTGTTTATCGACCAGTATTCTTTCGTTTTCATATCACGCTTTTAGAGCTTCCCAAGCCAAATTGAAATTATCGTCATTAAGAGCGAACTGTTTTTCTGTGGCGCCTGCTTAACTATTTGTCTTGTATCGGAGGTGATACAATTTTTGTGCTTTTGATAGTTCTGGATGGTTGATGTAAACGGCTGTAAACATGTCCCGGAAGGACTTCCATTCTTCATAACCTCCATAGAATATTTCTGTGTCACATGCGGGCACCTCGAGTTGGATGCCTGAACTTGCCTTTTGACTGTATATTTGTGGCAGCTCTACTCTACTGTGGAGAGTAGGTGCAATTGCTTTATTGAGTTTTAGTTGATCGGAGATCATAGCTTTTGTTTCTTCGTACTGGTCTAAGCAGTTTTCGTATATATCATAAGCCGATGATTTAAAATTATGTGGCAAGTCTGAATCGTCGGATTCTAGTTTAGCGTCATGAGCCGCTTGGAGGCGAGTCCAAAAATTTTTAAGATTTTGGCTTTTTATTTCTAAGAACGATTTCGAGTTTTCGTGAATCGGTGAAGAGGCAAATCTAGTGCAGTATCTTGCTAAACTGTCACCTTCTGAAATAAATTTAGCAACCTGTTTTGGGCGTGTAGCTCCTGCAGGCGTATTTTGATTATTGTTGTTGTTAACCATTTTTCCAAAATAATATTATTTATTTATATTTCTGTACGAAAATATATTCGATTTGTTAATTGCTATTAAAAACCGTGCTTTTTATTAATTAAAATATTTGATGTCCGTATGATTTTTATTTAGGTAGACCCTAATACTTGGACTTGTATGTGCTTATATTTTGTGCAATTGAGAGCTCGTTAAAGAGATCAATTCGCTTTGTGCCTAAGTATGCACGAATTGTTAGTATGTATTTCAGATTTATGTATTTTCTTAAGCAATTGAGAGCTCGTTAGAGAGATCAATTCGCTTTTTGTACGCAATTATGCTTGTTTTTGTTTACCAAAGAACAAGAGGTATTGCCGAATAATTGCCAATGTGTGCTTAGAATATGTGAATATGTGCGTGCACAATTTTTGTTTAACTGCGATTTGTTTTGTACTTTTGTATAAATGTCCATATACATAGATTATGCACTTATGTATATTTTTATATGTACAAATATATAAAATTAAAAGAGGTATGGAGAAATATGCTTGAATATACATATGTATGGTTGCTTTTGTGTTTTTTCTGTTTTTGTTTTATTTTATATACGGTATTACAATTTTGAGTATTGTATGTGCCTCTGCTTATTTAGTTTATAGAATCCTGCTTATTGTTTTATTAAACATTTAAGAGGTATGCCGGAAAATATGGGAAGTAAATTGATTTTTTTTGTTAATATGTGTATTTGAATACACGAAGATAAGCTAGTACCTAGGCATCGAAAAATTTGGTATTTGTATGCATGCATATACATATGTATATATGTATGTATTAAAGGACTTGATACGCTCACTTGGTATTTCTTTTATATGTAAAGTGCGCCTGTAGTATACGCATGTATGTATATTTCTCCAGCAAATTTTGCTCCTCCGCTTCTCTCAGTTGGTTGGACATGTTGTGTTTGTTGTTTGTGTTTGGTTTGTTTCTTTTTTTTTTGTTTTGTTTTTTTCGCGCCCGAATAGTGTTTGTTGTATTTATATACTTTTAGTTTGGGTTTTCGCGCCCGGCTGTCTGTGTTTTTTTGTTTGTTTGTTGAAATTATTTGTTTTATTTTGTTTTAAATTCGCGCCCGTTTAATTTGTTGATATATGTATATAATATATTTGTTTTACAGCAGGAATTCGCGCACAGTCTTTTTTGTTGTTGTTTTCTTGCACTTGCATTAATTTTTTTGTAAATATGTTTGTATTTTTGAGTAACTTCCCGCTCTTTTGATTAGGTTTTTAGTTTTCTTTTTTTTTTTGTTTTTCTTCATTTCTGCACTTTATATCACTACACTTTGTTTTTTGTCACTTCACCACTCCTGTAACACCTCGTGAATACATGTATATGGGTATTTTTGTGTCACTGCACTATTTATCTTGTTTTTGCTTTATTATGTGAGCACAAGTGTTTTTAATTATATTATACATTAAAAAATATACTTATATAAACATGTGTTTTTTTTTGTTTTGTTTTTGGTGTCACTGCTCTTTTTATGTTTTCTTATTACTTTACTTTATTTTTGTTTTTGTTCACACAATTGGTTTTAATATAATTAAATCTTATATCTTTTAATGTAATGTTTTTTCTTCACGAAAATCCGAAAGTGCCTTTCGGTAAGGCTCGAAGGGCCACGATTAATTTGAATACAAAATTTCTTTAGAGCATACGCTCTTAAATAAAAATGAATTTTATTTGTATGTTAATGATAAAATTAGCTAAAATATAATATGTAACATTATAATAGTCTTGAATTTTAATGTCGATTAAAATAAATGTCGACAAGCGGTGCGGCGAGAATCCACTTTCTCGAAACGGCAGCCGGTGCGTCAATTTTTCGTTGGTAATCTTATCGAATCTTGACGAAGTGTTGATGGTCGAATAGTTGACGTGCGAAAGTATGTTGATATGGGACGGGTGTGTGACGAATTGTTCAAAGTACAAATACGTCAGTATATCAATTTAAAGTTCGCCAATATCCCGATTCCCCTCCAGCTGATCGAGTATAATAAAAACATGCACATGCGAATAAACAGATGTGCGAAGCGGTGTAAAACCGAATCAGCTGTCCAAACGATGTTATTGCAAACGGGCGGGATGAGTCGCAAAACGAAAAGTGATAAAATGAAATGTTGAATGTTTCCCGTTTTCCATCCTTTTTGAGGAGTTTGTTAGTGTATAGGCATGGTCAGTTGTTTTGTGGTGTTCTCAGCTGTGGTTAACTAAGCTGTCTAATTAGGGTGCGCCAGTTTTTCCGGGGTTGTTTCAAATTTTTATTAGTGATCTGGCCGTTCCAGTCATTCCAATTGCAAAACGTCAAAACCTACCCAATCCAGTCAACTGTCAAAGTTCTGTAGGTGAGCAGTTCTCACATTTCCAGTGACAAGAGAGTTGGGGATCTCTTTATCTCTGGCAGAAACATCGTATTTCGCTACGAGCGGCAAGCGTTTTGTTCTCGTTTTTATACGAACAATGTTGCCATTACTCAATACGCATATGTAAACTAGTAAAACTAGTTTATATATTTATAAATAATAGTATTCGACTCTAATTTTGAGTTAGTTTAAGAAAATTTCGAACATATTAAAGACATTTTTTATAATTACTACAGTATATCGAGATTGGCAACCCTGCGTTGTGAGAGAGCAATCTGCTGACGCGTTCCTACGGGGAAAACCCCAAATCGTTGGAAATTCTATGGTGAGCGGGCGGTAGAAGCGGTGTTGGCTTATCATTCACATTGCGTTCCCATAAGATTCATTTGGGCATATGTGTTTGAAGAAACAGTGGTTCATAAACTGAAGTTATTATTAAAATTACTTTTTATTAAGAAGTTTAAAGAAATAACTTGGTTTGAAACTTTTTGATTCGAAAATTATATCTTTGTTTGGAAGTACCTACACTTGTGAATAATATTTTTCAATTAAGTCGAAATTAAACAAACATTAAATAAGAAATAGGTTATCTGGGGTCGAATCGTTACATCCGTGCACGGATCGGCAAACATACGCAGTGGCGTAGCTACAACTTCGGGCGCCCGGGGCCAAGGATGTTCTGCCGCCCCCTTTATCTACCTACCTAAATATCTTCGATATTAAGTATAGTATACAATTTAGGAAGGCCACGCAAATTCTGAAGTTCCAAAATTCTCACAATACGGTTTTTGAGGAAACTGATAGTAAATTTACAAGACATCTTATTAAAAGCCATAAAAAACCCATTTTTTGTTTTTAATGTCAACTAAAATACAAAAATTTTGTTCATATAAATATTTTTTTTTTTATTTTTAATGAGATATTCCATTCATTGGTTTCTTATTTGTGTTATTAATTACTAAAAATTATAAAAAACATAAAATTTAAAAAAATTTGCTCACATTTCCATAAATTTGTCTATTACGATTGGTAATTTGCGTTCGAATGACGATTCGAACGAACGGATACTTTTATATACTCGTTCACGTTTGTCATCATGCCAGATTACGATAGAAGCGTTACGATCACGTATATAAGCGCTACGATCACGTATGTCATAATACGAAATACAGACTTTTACGTGACGAGTGATAATAATGCGTATAGCTACAGCAAATGAGATTAAATCAAACATGGAATTTATTATTTGAAATAAACTTAATTAAATGCTGTTATAAAAACATAATAAAAAAATTATTACTAAAATAAAATATTTATTATGTTTTTTGTTATTTGTCTTACATTTTATAAATTTATAGTAATTACAAAGAGACTTAAAATTGTTAGGCAATTTTACAGTTATTACCCAAAGTGCAACTTCCCATATATGCGCGCGCTCTCATTTGTAAACATGGTGTGGCAAAATACATTGCTCTCATTTGTAAATATGGAGTGGTAAAATACATTGCTCTCACTTCCCTCTTCATGTTTGCCCCTCATCCAGCCCTCAAAATGTGCACTCGTGCCCGAATAACGAACATTTTGTTCTATATACATCAAAATTACAAAATCTTTTTGGAGATTCGCGGGTGTATATTCTTTATCTGGAGAGCCGCCTTTATTCTCTACAGAATATCAAGGGTATTCTCTTGCTCTTGAAAAACGCTTGCACGGTGCACGAATTGCAGAATTTCCACTTGCTGCAACGTCACAACAACAAACACACGCAGACAATTACTTGCAATGACTGTAATATATTTCAGAACAAAACCCATGTTTATTTTCGTGCAATGGCACGTAAAAGTATGATTGCGACGCCGTTTTAGATATCAATTTACATAAAAACATATTAAGCCTTTAAATTGTTGAGGAAAAAGTTTTAAATAGATTTTGTAATTTCCACTTAAATTATAAAGATTTGTTACAGCTTTTGGGTAAATTTTAGAATAGCATCCGCCGGGGGATGAAATTGATATCAATGGAAAGGTGACGTTTTCCAAATCACGATATGTAGCTGCCGCTGACTTAGTATTTAAGATATTTGCATTTAATTCTTATAAAAAATTCATTACTTTGAACTTGATAATTTGTATATTGTGAATGACTTTTTCACTTACATATGTTATGCACTTTTCACTTATTAACACTTCACTATAACGTTTCCGTATATTAATTTTTTTTAATATTTATTGGAAATAAAGCTTTAATTTAATTATTTTTATGTGCTTCGCTCGGGACACACTTCCAACCTCAAGTCCTCGCTCCCATCCTCTACCATGCCCAGTACCCAGAGACTTTCAACTCTTCTACTTGAAATATGAGAAAATAAGTGAGTACGTAAAATTGTATATACATAAGTGTTATTACCTTTGTTGTATTTCCGTTTTCCAAATCTTTTATCGATCTGAACAATTTTTCCAATTTTCCCGAGTCTCTTTATGGTCTATTTGAAACAACACAACGACTTCCCGACAATAGCTGTACCAATCACAGATGGTAGCTGTTGATAAAAAAAAGCTATAAAATTATTTGTTCGCACTTCTGTTTGGCACCAACGCGAAGCGTAAGCGAGCATGAGATAAAATATTTGAGGCAATGGTAGTTTCGCATTTTCGAACCAGGTACCTTTGGCCCTCGATATAGCAGCCAGCGAACGGCAATTACATTTACGGCATCTAAACGAACCCAGCGTATTATTCCCCGCTAGAGTTGGGATCATGCGCGTTTTCTGTTTACGGCACAATTTACTGCTTAAAATTAAGCCCTCTTCTTCCGCAAATGAAATGCACTTCTTCCTTGTGCTAAACGTTTCCACGATGTTCCACATTTTTTTTAGTTCTGCAAAGGTGAAAACATTCGATGCACTTGTACTTATACCGTTCTTCGAAATCTACAGAGAATACTTAATTAAAAATTTGGAAATATTTGATAACATACCAGGTAGTTTTGTACACATTTTATTATTTTTTTCTTTTTAATTAAAAACAAGTTAAGTGAAATGGAAAAATTTAAAAATCACTGACTGAACACTTGCTTAATTGCTTCGTCAAATTTAAAAGTAAAAGGGAGGAAAAAAAGAAACTTATTTCTTATTATTTATTTTCTTTCGTTGACAAATTCGCAGGTATGGCAATACCATTTATTTGCTAGAATGCAACCCTTTTGCTATTGTGCAAATGCAGAGAATTTAACTTAAATACACTTATTAAATTAAAGCTTTATTTCCAATAAATATTAAAAAATAATTGATATACAGAAACGTTATAGTGAAGTCTTAATAAGTGAAATGTGCATAATATAAGTGAAAAAGTCATTCACAATATAAAAATTATCAAATTAAATGTAGTTTTTTAACTTTAAATGCAAATATCGTAAAAACTACCTTAAACCACATAACGTCACCTTTCCATTGATATCGATTTCATCCCTGAAATCGGGGGATGCTATTCTAAATCCCATCCCAGTTTTTTGTTAAGAATGAATGCAAAATGTGCACCAATTCGCAATAGTCATTATCAATAAATTGGTCGACTAAGCAGTTCATATATCACTAGATTCTGCAATGTGTGCTCTCTTGGCCTTGCATATTTCGGTATAGGATTTTTGTATTTTGTGTCATCGTGCAATATTGCAAGAGCAAGAGAGTCCCCCTTATCGATACCGGTACCGATCCATGTTCGCGAAAATGTTTGATTTTTTACGATCAGTGCGCGCACATGTGTGTTGTTTTTTTTTATGGAGAGATGTAAAAAAATCATCAAAAGACACTGTTGCGTAGTGTGGGACTTTAACCCACTAAAAACAACATCTCAATAACGACACATAGCTTTGGTGAATTGCCCTGCAGAACTATCGATTAAGTATTACATCGCAGAGCAAGCTAAGCCTATTGACTATAACGTCTCAGGGTTTTTCGAATTGATTTTGGCTGTTTGCCTCGCTATATCGCAGTCGCTCTAGTCTTCGCTGCTCTTGAATAACCTTAGCGGCCCAGTGCTTCACATGGTTCCACACCTGCTTTGACCGCAGCATATGTGGCGCTATGTTATCTGGCATTATTCATTCAGAAATTTCCGTTTCTAAAAATGTCCTATCCTCCTCATATTTTGGGCAATGGAAAAATATATGTTCAGCATTCTCTTTTCCATAATCACAAGATGAGCATATTTCTACCTCATCATGGCCATATTTGTGGAGGTATTCCCTAAAACAGCCATGACCACTTAATAGTTGCGTCAAGTAAAAATCAACGTCGCCATGCTTTCTGCTAACCCAGGTTTCCACATTTGCAATCAACCTGTGCGTCCATCGTCCTTTGTGCGCTGAGTCCCACATAGATTGCCATTCTTTCAGACTCTGCTGTCTTTCTTCCTCGCGCTCTCTAGCTGTTACTGTACACTCTCTTTAACTCACTAGCCATTATTTCAAGTGGCATTATGCCTGCAATCACTCCTGCGGCTTCGTGAGACACCGTACGAAAGGCGCTGGCAACTCTAAGCGCACTTAACCGAAACAAGGACCTTACCGGTTTCGCATACGTTTTTTGTTTTAGCGCATTAGCCCACACTGGTGCTGCATACATGACTATTGACTGAGTCACTTTTGCCAATAATAGCCTTCGGCTCTGACTTGGCCCTCCTGTATTAGCCATTATTCGACTTAAAGCCGTGTTAACTCGCGCCGCTTTTTCACAAGCCTTCTCTATGTTTGGTTTGTAGTTCATCCTCGTATCAATTATTACGCCTAAGTATTTCAGGAATGACTGTGACGTTATTTTATGCCCGTCAATGTCCAAGGTGATGACCTCCACTTTCTTCCTGCTTGTTATGAGCACTGCCAGTTAAAGCTTCGCTGTTGTTAGCCATCTCTTTATTTTTTGTGCAATATTGCTGCATAAGTCCTCGATTTGGTGCAGTTCTTTTGCCACGATTGTCACCGCTATATCATCCGCATACCCTATTATTTCCACTTCTTTCGGTGTTGGAAGTCGAAGGATTCCATCATAGAGGATGTTCCATAGGAGTGGGCCTAGCACCGATCCTTGTGGTACTCCACCAGTAACTGCATACCGCTTTACCCCTTCATCCGTATCACACAACAGTACTCAGTTCGAGAGGTAGCTACTTATGATACGCAGAAGGACCGTTGGCGTTTTAAGAGCCTCTAGTGCTTTCAGTATTTGGGCCCAACTTGCGGAGTTGAATGCATTTTTAATGTCCAGCGTGACGCCGGCAGAATATTTTTTGGAACCGTACATCCACCTAGTTCCCTCGATGGCTTTGTCTGCAATTTCGGTAACTTTTTTGATTGCGTTAATTGTCGAGCGTCTTCTGCGAAAGCCGTACTGCTTGTCAGTTAAGCCCTTTATTTTTCAAGGTGTTTTTCTAGCCGATCACTTATTATCCATTAGAGGATTTCACCCATAATATCGATCATACAGAGGGGACTGTATGAACTTGGGTCATCTGGCGGCTTGTCTGGTTTGGGAAGCAGAACCAAACGCTGCATTTTCCATTTATTCGGGAAAACTCCATCCCTCAGGCACTTATTGAAGAAGTCCGTAAAATATTTTGGTTTGACTTTGATGGCAGTTTTTAAAGCCCTATTTGGAATGCCATCCAAACCAGGTGCTTTTGCGTTACCAAAACGTTCCGAAGCTTTTACGACTTCATTGTCATCCACAGGCAGAAAGACCGGATGCTCTAAGCTATCTAGGTCTACTGTTTGCGTTTGTTGTTTTGGAAACAGAGTCTCTACTATCTCCTTAAATAGTGTAGGGCAGGTCGGCATTTCTCCTTTGTCACCTCTAATCTTTGTCATTACCGCTTTGTACGCTGCATCCCATGGATTTTCTTCCGCTTTATCGCCGAGATCTTTAAAGCACGCAGCTTAGCTTTTCTTGATTGCTGGTCTAAGTTCTTTCCGTCTTGCTTTAAACATTTCGCGTAGTCGCTCAAATTCCAAGGTCCCTCTACTTCTTTGGTATCTCCGCCGGATTTTGTTGCAGTCACTTCTTAAAACAGCAATTTCACCATTCCACCAATATACTGGCTTTCGGGTGTGGTTGTATTTTTTCCTTACCATAGTAGTATCGCAAGCTCTGCTAACATGGTCAGTCAAAAATTTTGCTTGTTTATTCGCGTCATTTAGACTGCTTCATTTTTCGTCCATCATTATTTTAAATAAGTCTTCATCTATTGATTCGTCTTTCCATCCTCTACTTTGACCTTTTTTCGGCAACCCACTTCTCTTTTGCATTTATTACTATTGCAAGTGTCCATTATTATCGCTTGGTGGTCACTATGTGTGTATATATCACATATTTGCCACTTCGTCTTTCCTGCTAGGGATCTACTCAACAACGCAATGTCGATTATGGAACCATATCCATTTTTTTCAAATGTATTTTTGTTTCCCGTGTTTAGCAGCACCACATCAAGTACCGAGAATGCTTTGAGCAAGGCATTCCCACGTTGATTTGTTTTTCTGCTTCCCCATTCCCAGGCCTAAGCGTTGAAATCCCCTGCAATTACATAGATTCGGAGTTGTCGTTTGGGCATCTCTAACAAGTTCGTCAAGAATTTTTTCGTACGCTTCTAGCGATAAACTTGGTGGCAAGTAGCAACTATAGATGTGGGTACCACAAACTTGTGCTCTAGCATAGAACGATCGGCTAGTCAGTGTTCTTTCTTGCACCACCTTATCGCCGCAGACCCATATTGCCACTTTACCTGTGCTATCTGAGACCCATGTTCCTGTCTTTAGACTTTTGTATTGCTCGCATATTATTGCAACATCTATTTTCTTTTCGTACACTGTTTGTTTTAGCAGTTCCTGCGTTGCTTCGCAGTGGTTTAAGTTTAATTGGAGGATTTTCATTTCCTATTGCTGCTTGCTGCTAGGTAAACTGGGCATCTTTTACTGCCGATTTGATGGTTTGTATTCGGCCTTCCATTGATTTTGCAGGATACACAAAATGGTTCCTTCACACATGCTTTAGCAAAATGTCCCTTTTCTCCACACTTCATGCAGCATTTGCTTCTGTCTTCTGGGTTTGTGCACTTGCCTGCTATGTGGCCAGGCATCTATAGCATTTTTTGAGGTTCGCAGTTTCCCGTACTCTGTACACGACCCAGCCAATCTTGATTTTTCCTCCGTCTAGTAGACGCCTTGCCTCTTTCTCTGGAAGGCATAAAACTGCTGTTTGTGTTCCTGCATACGCTTTCTAATGTTTCTAATAGAACTCTTCTCCACATTGAGTTCTTTTAGCTACGACCGAATTGCTTGAACTACGTCGTCCTTTGTAGTTACACCGTCTAAGTCCCGAATTTCTATTAGTTTCTCGTGCGTTAAAACTCTTATTTCCATCTTGTTGCCTAGAACTTTACAAATTTCTTCCTTGTATCCATTGCTGTTTCCTCTTTGATCCGGTGCCAGCTCCAGCAGGATTTTTGTTTGGCTGTTTTTTTAATACGTGACACGTTTTCGCCCAAATTTTGGAGAGTTTCCTCTTTTTTAACCGCTTGTAATATCTCACTATAAGACATGCCCCCAGTTTTCGTGATCATCAGCGCACCCGGTTTCGGAGGGGCCTGCGAATAACTTTTTTTTGGAGACAGACGCTACCCAGTATGCCGCTCACTCTGAGTCAGACGCTTCCGGGATTTTTGTTGGTTTGACACCTATTTATGGGCGGTGGTTATTCGCCCCATCACAAAAACTTCGTCGGGCAGAGTAGCTTTTTAGGCTACACTGGGGGCCACTCAACTACCCGCCACCTGGTGACCCCACAGTAGCCCAAGCTAGCACATGTGTTGTCGTGTATGGCGCTGTGTGCGCACAAAATCTCATTTCTCTAGTGTCGCCGAACAGTGCAGATCGCGGTCGAACAGTGGCAAGTGTTAAGGGGGGAGCCTGCTTTAAAGGCTTCAAAAAATCGAATTTTTGAAGAATTTTTTTGGGAGGAAACAAATAATTGATTTAATCGAAATTTCTAGGCTTTATAGTTATATAATTGAGCACCTTTCACAAATTTTTTGGATACGAAATCTTTGATATTCTGCCTTTGGGAAGCAATTGCTCCATTGCATCTCCCATGTGCATTTTTCGGACGGCGGGAAGGATGTAGGTCGCAATTTCTATTGGAAACAAAAAATTCAAAGAGATTCATATTTTTTATGAATTTATCTTCTAGTTAAACTAAGAAAATTCCAAAGAAAGTGTAAAATTTTACAATTTTTTTTAAATTGAAAAAAAGTGGTTGTTGAACAAAAAAATTTTTTTTATGTTGTTTAAAAATATGTTCAAACTTGACTTAGTTTTGTTTAGCTTAAATAGAAAAAAAAATTTATGCCAATAATAATAAACTTTGCCCTCATTGCATACGACGTTTAGTTTTTTTTTCTTGCCCGCCAATTAAGAATAATCGTAAGAACAAAAAACCGAGAAATCACGCTTTAAAGTTTTCGCCTTTTGCCCAAGCGCTCATACATATGTATATCTGCTAAACGCTCGGTCACTATTTCCCTTCTAGCTTCGATAATATTTCGAACTCCCATCTTTAACTTTGGGACATATTCTTAGATAATATTTAAAGAGATTTAAGCAAAAAAAAATCGATTGTTTGAAGCTTTTAAAGCAGGCTCCCCTTTAATAGAAATTTCGTATCAGAATTTATTGATCTTATAAAAAATTAATTAGCAATTTGGCAAACGAAAAGTGATAAACAAAAAAATAAAATTGAGAAAAATTAAATTTGGAATGACTTATTAACAAAATACAAAGAAATAGATAAAAATGCTACATTAGAAA
This sequence comes from Bactrocera tryoni, assembly GCF_016617805.1. NCBI lineage: Eukaryota > Metazoa > Arthropoda > Insecta > Diptera > Tephritidae > Bactrocera > Bactrocera tryoni. Next base: position 9,311,130 of record NW_024396366.1, on the reverse strand, counting down.
TAAATTCCAAGAAGTGTTCCGCTTGCATGTGCGACATGTTAACTCTGTGAAGAACATTGTAGAAATATACATACATAAATACAAGTAACAAAAGAATCATATGGTCGTCAACAGCTGAGATCACCTAATCGAAATAGTTGATTTTTCGGCACAGAGATTTTAATAAAAGGACTTAAAAATAATAAAGAGGTTGCAGTATAGGCGCGTTACCGATATTTTTTTTGGTATTAGGGTCCCCCGGAAGCCTATTTTCACCCAAATAATATATACAATACTAAACAAAACTTCTTCTTCTTCTTAATTGGCGTACACACCGCTTACGCGATTATAGCCGAGTTAACAGCAGCGCGCCAGTCGTTTCTTCTTTTCGCTACGTGGCGCCAATTGGATATTCCAAGCGAAGCCAGGTCCTTCTCCACTTGGTCCATCCAACGGCGTGGAGGTCTTCCTCTTCTTCTGCTTCCACCGGCGGGTGCTGCGTCGAATACTTTCAGAGCTGGAGTGTTTTCATCCATCCGGACAACATGACCTAGCCAGCGTAGCCGCAGTCTTTTAACTCGCTGAACAATGTCGATGTCTTCGTATATCTCGTACAGCTCATCGTTCCATCGAATGCGGAATTCGCCGTGACTAACGCGCAAAGGACCATAAATCTTTCGCAGAACTTTTCTCTCGAAAACTCGCAACGTCGACTCATCAGTTGTTGACATCGTCCAAGTCTGAGTGACTTATAGAGTTTGGTTTTGTTTGTCGAGAGAGGACTTTGCTTCTCAATTGCCTACTCAGTCCGAAGTAGCACCTGTTGGCAAGAGCAATCCTGCGTTGGATTTCTAGGCTGACATTGTTGGTGGTGTTAATACTGGTTCCTAAATAGACGAAATTATCTACAACTTCAAAGTTATGACTGTCAACAGTGACGTGAGAGCCAAGTCGCGAGTGCGACGACTGTTTGTTTGATAACAGGAGATATTTCGTTTTGCCCTCGTTCACTGCCAGACCCATTTTCTGTGCTTCCTTGTCCAGCCTGGAGAAAGCAGAACTAACGGCGCGAGTGTTGAGCCGATGATATCGATGTCATCGGCATACGCCAGCAGCTGTACACTCTTATAGAAGGTGGTACCTTCTCCATTTAATTCTGCAGCTCGAACTATTTTCTCCAGAAGCAGGTTGAAGAATTCGCACGATAGGGAGTCACCTTGTCTGAAACCTCGTTTGGTATCGAACGGCTCGGAGAGGTCCTTCCCGATCCTACGGAGCTTTTGGTGTTACTCAACGTCAGTTTACACAGCCGTATTAGTTTTGCGGGGACACCAAATTCAGACATCGCGGCATAAAGGCAGCTCCTTTTCGTGCTGTCGAAAGCAGCTTTGAAATCGACGAAGAGGTGGTGTGTGTCGATTCTTCCTTCACGGGTCTTTTCCAAGATTTGGCGCATGGTGAATATCTGGTCGGTTGTTGATTTTCCAGGGCTGAAGCCACACTGATAATGTCCAATCAGTTTGTTGACGCAGTACGCTCGATAGAACCTTATATGCGATGTTGAGGAGGCTAATCCCACGGTAGTTGGCGCAGATTGTGGGGTCTCCTTTTTTATGGATTGGGCATAGCACACTTAAATTCCAATCGTTGGGCATGCTTTCGTCCGACCATATTTTACAAAGAAGCTGATGCATGCTCCTTATCAGTTCTTCGCCGCCGTGTTTGAATAGTTCGGCCAGCAATCCGTCGGCCCCTACCATTTTGTGTTCTTCAGGCGGGCAATTGCTATTCGAACTTCTTCATGGTCGGGCAATGGAACGTCTGCTCATCGTCGTCGATTGGGGAATCTGGTTCGCCTTCCCCTGGCGTTGTGCGTTCATTGCCATTCAGCAGGCTGGAGAAGTGTTCCCTCCATAATTTAAGTATGCTCTGGGCATTGGTCACAAGATCACCTTCGGGGGTCTACAAGAGTATGCTCCGGTCTTGAAACCTTCTGTAAGCCGCCGCATTTTTTCGTAGAATTTTCGAGCATTACCCCTGTCGGCCAGCTTATCAAGCTCTTCGTACTCACGCATTTCGGCCTCTTTCTTCTTCTGTCTGCAAATGCGTCTCGCTTCCCTCTTCAACTCTCGGTATCTATCCCATCCCGCACGTGTAGTGGTCGATCGTAACGTTGTGAGGTAAGCAGCCTGTTTTTTCTCTGCAGCGACACGGCACTCCTCGTCGTACCAGTTGTTCTTTTGCACTTTCCGAAAACCAATGCTTTCGGTTGCAGCTGTACGTAAGGAATTTGAAATGCCGTCCCACAGTTCCCTTATACCGGGTTGTTGACGAGTGCTCTCATAGAGCAGGAGTGCAAGCCGAGTAGAAAATCGTTCGGCTGTCTGTTGTGATTGCAGCTTCTCGACGTCGAAACTTCCTTTTGTTTGTTGGCGTGCGTTTTTTGCTGCACAGAGGCGGGTGCGAATCTTCGCTGCAACAAGATAGTGGTCCGAGTCGATGTTAGGACCTCGGAGCGCACGCACATCTAAAACACTGGAGACGTGTCTTCCGTCTATCACAACATGATCAATCTGGTTGGCAGTTTTTCGAACCGGAGACAGCCAGGTAGCTTGATGAATCTTCTTATGCTGGAATCTAGTACTACAGATAACCATATGTCGGGCCCCGGCTTCTTTGCCCACCCTGGCGTTAAAGTCGCCAAGCACGATTTTGACATCGTGGCGGTGGCAGCCCTCATATGTGCGCTCCAAGCACTCATAAAAGGCATCTTTGGTCACATCGTCCTTCTCTTCCGTCGGGGCGTGGGCGCAAATCAGCGATATGTTGAAGAACCTCACTTTGATGCGGATTGTGGCTAGACGTTCATTCAGCGGAGTGAATGATAGTACTCGGCGACGGAGTCTCTCTCCCACCATGGCCACTGTAGTAAATGTCACAAGGACCTACTCGTCTCTGTCCTTGTTCCGTCCATCGCATTTCTTGGACGGCGGTGATGTCAGCCTTTATTTTTGCGAGGACATCAACCAGCTGGGCAGCGGCACCTTCCCAATTAAGGGACCGGACATTCCAGGTGCATGCCCTTAATTCGTAGTCCTTCTTTCGATTGCCATGGTCGTCATCAAAAGGGGGGTCTCTCATCCGAGGCTGCTGTTGGTTTTTCATTGGGGTGAGCTTTTTACGTGGCGGGTCCCAAACCCAGCGCACAACCCTGCGGAGGATGTTTCGCCTTCTCACTTTAGCTCGCTTTCAAACGGATGTTCTTAGGCTACTCAGAAGATACTTGGTCAAAGACCGGAAGTAGTAAAGTGCTTGAGTGTAAAAGAATCGTTTCTGGCCACCCCCAAGTGAATGACGATCAGAGAACTTTCCTCACTTGCGTGAACTTCTACATATGACTAAACAAAACTATTTGTATTAATTTAAACAAAAATAGATATATTCTTCAAATATTTTTAATGAAATAGAAAAGATTTACCAATATTTTGATACAATGAATAAAATTTCAACCAAAACTAGATAAATTTAATCTTTATGAATTTTAGTAATCGAAATACATTTGAAAATTTAACAAAAACGTACTTAAAATAATAAATTGGATAGCATAACACGGCAACACACTCGTGCCTTTTCTAAAAGTGCCCATACACGAGCACACAAGTGCGTTCGATCGGTATATGTGCGCTTGCGGTTTATCGTGTATGGGCTTGTTCGCGTACCGATCCATGTTCGCGAAAATGTTTGATTTTTGACGATCGGTGCGCGAACATGTGTATCGTGTATGGCGTTGTCTGCGCACAAAATCTCATTTCTCTCGTGTCGCCGAACAGTGAAGATCGCGGACAATGGCAAGTGTTAAGTGGAGAGCCTGCTTTCGAGGCTTCCATTTTTTGAGGATTTTTTTGGGAGGGAAAGAATTAATTGATTCAAGCCAAATTTCTATGTTTTATAGTTATATAATTGAGCACCTTTCACAAATTTTTTGGATACGAAATCTTTGATATTCTGCCTTTGGGAAGCAATTGCTCCATTGCATCTCCCATTTTCAATTTCTATTGGAAACAAAAAATTCAAAGAGATTAATATTTTTTATTAATTTATCTTCTAGTTAAACTAAGAAAATTCCAAAGAAAGTGTAAAATTTTAAAATTTTTTTAAAAGTTGAATAAATAGTGGCTTTGGACCAAAAAAATTTTACTTTATGCTGTTTAAAAGTATGTTAAAACTTGACTTTTCTTAAAATTTTTTTAGTTTAAATAGAAGTTAATTTTATGCCAATGATAATAAACTTTGCCCTAATTCCATATGACGTTTATTTTTTTTTCTATCCTGCCCGCCAATTTAGAATAATCGGAAAAATGAAATAACGAGAAATCACGCTACAAAGTTTTCGCTCTTTGCCCAAGGGCTCATACATACATACATATATCTGCTAGACGCTCGGTCCCTATTTCCCTTCTAGCTTCGATAATATTTCGAATTCCCATCTATAACTTTGGGACATATTCTTAGATAATTTTTAAAGAAATTTAAGCAAAAAAAAAAATCGATTGTTTGAAGCTTCTAAAGCAGGCTCCCTCCTTAATCGAAATTTCGTATCAGAATTTATTGCTCTTATAAAAAATGAATTGGCAATTTGGCAAATGAAGAGTGATAAATATAAAAATAAAATTGAGAAAAATAAAAGTTGGAATAACTTATTAACGAAATACAAACAAATAGATAAAAGTGCTACATTAAAAATAAATTCGTAGAAATGTTCCGCTTCCCTGTCGCACATGTTAACTCTGTGAAGAACGAACGCAAAATGGATTTGTGTGTCGTGTATGGGCAAACGTATTCATACCGATCGAACGCACTTGTGTGCTCGTGTATGGGAACTTTAAGGCATTTGGCCGTTTTATTAATAGAATATTTAGGAAACCCTAACGAACTGCCTGGGCTTTTGCCCTGAGTCTTCCCTCATTCTATTGCATTCTTAATGTAATTTCTGTCATTCTATTAGCTTTCGCCTGCGTATGTATGGGAGAAAATTATAGGATTTGTTAATTGTAGGTTTATACAATGGTGAAGAAGGCACAATCCCGATTTCTTTGGCGCCGCGATTAAAAAATATATGGGGTTATAGGTACCGCAAACACTTAGTTTACGAGATATTCGATCTTAAAGTTCAAAAATTCGCAAAATTCGAACTTTTCAAGAAGCTATTTCACCACGTTAAACCCACTTTATTCACATTTTTCTCTTCAAATTAATTAAATTACACTATAATCTTTTAAATAAATCCACATTTTACACTTTTAGCAGGTTTTTTATTTAAAAAATCTTTATTTTAAAAATTACATTTTACGCTCGTTTGAACCTCATTTGTTTACCAAAAATTACGAAGAAATGGAACGCTGCCATGTGATGACAAGGCAATTCGCTGAAATTCCTCTTTTTCGCAAAAATTCCTCTATTCATGCATATGGATATTTTCTTTTTTAAATTTATTGAGCAAATAAGTAATATTATATACATGTATTAATAATATTATATAATAATATTATATATGTATACATTTTATAAGTAATATTATATAATAATGTTACGTAATAAAGTGTAAGGTATACAAACCAATGTATCATAAAAAACAAATTGAAATCGCTGACAGATATAATACCAAAATGTATAAATTTTATAACGAAAACTTAGGAGGATGGGGTCATGTGTAGAAGTTCACGCAAGTGAGGAAAGTTCTCTGATCGCCATTCACTTGAGAGTGGCCAGAAACGATTCTTTTACGTATGACTCAAGCAGCTCACGACTTCCGGTCTTTGACCAAGTAGCCTAAGAACATCCGTTCGAAGGTGAGCTAAAGTGAGAAGGCGAAACATCCCCTGCATAGGGTTGTGCGCTGGGTTTGGGACCCGCCACGTAAAAAGCCTACCCCAATGAAAAACGACAAACAGCCTCGGATGAGAAACCCCTCTGTTGATGACGACCATGGCAAACGAAATAAGGACAACGATATCAGGGCATGCACCTGGAATGTACGGTCCCTTAATTGGGAAGGTGCCGTTGCCCAGCTGGTTGATGTCCTCGTGAAAATAAAGGCTGCCATCACCGCCGCCCAAGAAATGCGATGGACGGTACAAGGACAGAGACGAGTAGGTCCTTGTGACATTTACTACAGTGGCCATATAAAGGAGCGCAAGTTTGGATTCGTGGTGGGAGAGAGACTCCGTCGCCGAGTACTATCATTCACTCCGGTGAATGAACGTCTAGCCACAATCCGCATCAAAGCGAGGTTCTTCAACATATCGCTGATCTGCGCCCACGCTCCGACGGATGAAAAGGACGATGTGACCAAAGATGCCTTTTATGAGTGCTTGGAACGCACTTATGAGAGATGCCCCCGCCACGATGTCAAAATCGTGCTTGGCGACTTTAACGCCAGGGTGGGCAAAGAAGGTATCTTTGGCACTACGGTCGGTAAATTCAGCCTTCACGAGGAAACATCCCCAAATGGGTTGAGGCTGATCGACTTCGCCGGGGCCCGAAATATGGTTATCTGTAGTACTAGATTCCAGCACAAAAAAATTCATCAAGATACCTGGCTGTCTCCGGATCGAAAAACTACCAACCAGATCGATCATGTTGTGATAGATGGAAGACACGTCTCCAGTGTTTTAGATGTGCGTGCGCTCCGAGGTCCTAACATCGACTCGGACCAATATCTTGTTGCAGCCAAGATTCGCACCCGCCTCTGTGCAGCAAAAAGCGCACGCCAACAAACGCAATCACAACAGACTGCCGAACGATTTTCTACTCGGCTTGCACTCCTGCTCTCTGAGAGCACTCATCAACAACTCGGTATAAGGGAACTGTGGGACGGCATTTCAAACTCCTTACGTACAGCTGCAACCGAAACCCTTGGTTTTCGGAAAGGGCAAAAGAACAACTGGTACGACGAGGAGTGCCGCGTCGCGGCGGAGAGAAAACAAGCTGCCTACCTCGCGACGTTACGATCGACCACAACACGTGCGGGATGGGATAGATACCGAGAATTGAAGAAGGAAGCGAGACGCATCTGCAGACAGAAAAAAAAGAGACCGAAATGCGTGAGTATGAAGAGCTTGATAAGCTGGCCGACAGGGGTAATGCTCGAAAATTCTACGAAAAAATGCGGCGGCTTACAGAAGGTTTCAAGACCGGAGCATACTCTTGTAGAACCCCCAAAGGTGATCTAGTGACCGATGCCCAGAGCATACTTAAATTATGGAGGGAACACTTCTCCAGCCTGCTGAATGGCAGAGAATGCACAACGCCAGGAGAAGGCGAACCCGATACCCCAATCGATGACGATGGAGCAGACGTCCCATTGCCCGACTATGAAGAAGTTCGAATAGCAATTAGCCGCCTGAAGAACAACAAAGCGGTAGCGGCCGACGGATTGCCGGCCGAGCTATTCAAACACGGCGGCGAAGATCTGATAAGGAGCATGCATCAGCTTCTTTATAAAATATGGTCGGACGAAAGCATGCCCAACGATTGGAATTTAAGTGTGCTATGCCCAATCCATAAAAAAGGAGACCCCACAATCTGCGCCAACTACCGTGGGATTAGCCTCCTCAACATCGCATATAAGGTTCGATCGAGCGTATTGTGTGAAAGATTAAAGCCCACCGTCAACAAACTGATTGGACCTTATCAGTGTGGTTTTAGACCTGGAAAATCAACAACCGACCAGATATTCACCATGCGCCAAATCTTGGAAAAGACCCGTGAAAGGAGAATCGACACACACCACCTCTTCGTCGATTTCAAAGCTGCTTTCGACAGCACGAAAAGGAGCTGCCTCTATGCCGCGATGTCTGAATTTGGTATCCCCGCAAAACTAATACGGCTGTGTAAACTGACGTTGAGCAACACGAAGAGCTCCGTCAGAATCGGGAAGGACCTCTCCGAGCCGTTCGATACCAAACGAGGTTTCAGACAAGGCGATTCCCTATCGTGTGACTTTTTCAACCTGCTTCTGGAGAAAAAAATTCGAGCTGCAGAACTTAGTAGAGAAGGTACCATCTTTTATAAGAGTGTACAGCTGCTGGCGTATGCTGATGATATTGATATCATCGGCCTCAACACCCGCGCCGTTAGTTCTGCTTTCTCCAGGCTGGACAAGGAAGCAAAACAAATGGGTCTGGCATTGAACGAGGGCAAGACGAAATATCTCCTGTCATCAAACAAACAGTCGTCGCACTCGCGACTTGGCACTCACGTCACTGTTGACAGTCATAACTTTGAAGTTGTAGATAGTTTCGTCTATTTAGGAACCAGTATTAACACCACCAACAATGTCAGCCTAGAAATCCAACGCAGGATTGCTCTTGCCAATAGGTGCTACTTCGGACTGAGTAGGCAATTGAGAAGCAAAAGTCCTCTCTCGACGAACAAAAGCCAAACTCTATAAGTCGCTCATAATTCCCGTCCTGCTATATGGTGCAGAGGCTTGGACGATGTCAACAACTGATGAGTCGACGTTGCGAGTTTTCGAGAGAAAAGTTCTGCGAAAGATTTATGGTCCTTTGCGCGTTGGCCACGGCGAATATCACATTAGATGGAACGATGAGTTGTATGAGATATACGAGGACATTGATATAGTTCAGCGCACTAAAAGACAGCGGCTACGCTGGCTAGGTCATGTTGTCCGAGTGGACGAAAACACTCCAGCTCTGAAAGTATTCGACGCTGTACCCGCCGGGGGAAGCAGAGGAAGAGGAAGACCTCCACTCCGTTGGAAGGACCAAGTGGAGAAGGACCTGGCTTCGCTTGGAATATCCAATTGGCGCCACGTAGAGAAAAGGAGAAACGACTGGCGCGCTGTTGTTAACGCGGCTATAATCGCGTAAGCGGTGTCTACGCCAATTAAGAAGAAGAAACTTAAATTTTGTTTGAATATTGGATATAAAGTGGTTATATTATTTGGTTATCATGCAGTCATATTGAAACAAAATTTGAGTTTTGGATATAAAGTAGTTATATTTTTTCGTTATTATATCTGTCAGCGATTTCCATTTATTTTTATGATACATTGGTTTGTATTTTAGGTGACGATATATATAGATATTATTATATTTAAAATATGAGTTTTGGATATAAAGTGGTTATATTTTACGGTTATCATGCATACATATTGAAACAAAATTTGAGTTTTGGATATAAAGTAGTTATATTAATATTATTATATTTAAAATATGAGTTTGAGTGCATAATAACCAAAAAATATAACTACTTTATATCCGAAACTCCAATGCAGAAAGGAGTCCTACGCGATATTACTTCAGTCACCCCGGGTATTCGCTCGGCCAGGGTTATTTTTTTAAGCGCGGCCGAAGGCCGCCAATGCATAAAGGAGTACTTCGCGAAAGTACTTCAGTCACATAAATCACGCATTACACATATAAATATGTAGAAAGTATTTTTTATGGTTAATATCGAAAAAAGAATCACGCGATAAAACAAACAAAGAAAAATTGTTAAAAATCCTACATATTTACTGTTTAAGATGTGGCAAGGCTCGTTTTCCTCATAATTGTAAACAATCTAATCTTTTCAAGGATGAGTGTGCTAAGTGATTTTTAAATTAATGAATTTAAGTAGAAAAAAAAAGAAAAGTGAAATGTAAGCTTATTTCAAAGCTTAGAGTGTGTATTTAAATATACGAAGTAAAAAATGTGAAAAAATTTAGTGCAACATAGAGAAATACCATGTGTTATTAGTGCAAATTTTTGAAATTTTAATCGTGAATATTTTAAAAAGTATTAGTAATTTTTAAATTATTTTTGAATATTCCTCCTCCTCTCTTCCGCCAAAGTAATCGGAATCGTGCCGTGAAGAACGAACGCAAAATGGATTTGTGTGGTGTATGGGCAAACGAATTCATACCGATCGAACGCACTTGTCTGCTCGTGTATGGGCACTTTAAGCTTTGTGTCGAGACAAGAAAAATTTTCTCATCTGAATGAGTTATTAGGAACAATAAGAGAGAAAAGTATCACATTTTGGTTATTCCAATATGTTTACATCGATTATTATCGCTTCGATACTTTTCGTAAAACTCTAGAAATTACGTTCTTTTCAACACACGCTTCCGGTGAGAGTACATGTGGGGTGTATTTGGTAATTTTAGTTTTAAGTGTTTAAAATCTCTTAAGAATCATTTTTAATTCTCAAAAAGACTTTAATTATATTTTCTGTTAAACAATATTTAAGAACCCCAAATTCTATGTGTCTATTTTCGTATATCATTATAATGAATTGCTGTCATACTATATTTACAAGAACCGATTTTTTTTCATAATGTTAATCGAAGTAGAAAATTTATTGTATAGAAGAACCGATTACAAAATCTTTCTATCTAAATCCCACCATTTTGTATGTTCGTAATTGAATAAAAGTTATAGTTTGTTAGGGCTTCTACCACAATTGAAAATTGACCAAAAGATAAGCTTTTTGTAGTGCAATTGTATGAGCGGCAGTATTCCTACGAATGAACAGATGGTGAAGAGTTTTGTGTTACTGACGGAGTGAGAATACATATGTGTTGATTTCGAAACTAAAATTGTTGACATTCATTTATTTTTACTAAGTTTTCCTGATTCTTTGAAGGTAACCCCTGAGTGCTAAAATGAGGACAATCAACTCCAGTCAATGTGTTAAAATACCGAAAGGGATAAAAGCTTCGGTTAAAGCGCGTATAGTAAAAATAACTGGAGCTAGAGGTTGTTTAGTCCGAAGCTTTAAACATCTTGCTTTGGATATGTATATGGTCGATAAACGTACGTTAAAAGTAGAAAAATGGTTTGGAGCAAAAAAAGAGCTGGCATCTGTACGTACTGTTTGCAGTCATATTGAAAACATGATTAAAGGTAAACAAGCAATAAATAATATATTTTATATCTTATTAATATATATATTCTATTTTTTAAGGTGTGACGTATGGATTCCAATATAAAATGCGTGCAGTTTATGCTCATTTTCCAATTAACTGTGTAACATCCGAAAACAATACTGTAATCGAGATACGGAATTTCCTTGGAGAAAAATATATTCGACGTGTTCAAATGGCTCCTGGGGTGACTGTAGTAAATTCTACTGCACAGAAGGATGAATTGATTGTAGAAGGAAATGACATAGAGGCTGTTTCTGGTTCAGCTGCCTTGATTCAACAGTCAACCACAGTTAAAAACAAGGACATCCGTAAATTTTTAGATGGCCTTTATGTATCAGAAAAAACTACAGTTGTGAAAAAAGAGGATTAAATACAAATAAAAGTCGCTCAAATTTGATTTCAGGTATTTGTTGTTGTAGCGTCAGAGTTCTGGCGATTTACCTGGTACAATTCTTTAACTGATTTAAGGTATGGGTGGATTTTTAAATAGCATTCCCCGAATTAAGTGTTAAAATGGGTTCTGTAGAACAGGCGCTGGCACAATTCCGATTTCTTTGGCGCTGCGATTTGAAGGTACCGTTGGAAAGAGGAAGTCCGCAAACGTTTAGTTTACGAGAAATTTGACCTTAAAGTTCAAAAATTCCCAAAATTTTTAACAAGCTATTTTACCACATTAAACACTTTACTCGCATTTTTCACTTCAAATTAATTAAATTAAACTATAAACTTTTAAATAAATCCACATTTTACACTTTTAGCAGTTTTTTTACCGAAGAAATCTTTATTTTAAAAATTACATTTTACACTCGTAGTGAACATCATGTGAGTGCTAAAAATTACGACGAAATGGAGCGCTGCCATGTGATAATAAGGAAATTCGCTGAAATGCCTTTTTTCCCAAAAATTCCTCTACCCCTTCATATGAATATGTTCTTGGCACAATTACGATTACTTTGGCGCCGCAATTTGAAGGTACCGTTGAAAAGAGGAAGTCCTCCTTATTAAAAGATATGTAGGGCCATAGGTACCGCAAACGCTTAGTTTACGAGATATTCGACCTTAAAGTTCAAAAATTCCCAAAATTCGAACATTTCAACACGCTATTTTACCACATTAAACACACTTTACTCACATTTTTCATTTCAAATTAATTAAATTAAACTATAAACTTTTAAATAAATCCACATTTTACACTTTTAGCAGTTTTTTACCGAAGAAATCTTTATTTTAAAAATTACATTTTACACTCGTAGTGAACATCATGTGAGTGCTAAAAATTACGACGAAATGGAGCGCTGCCATGTGATAATAAGGAAATTCGCTGAAATGTTTTTTTTCCCAAAAATTCCTCTACCCATTCATGTGGATATGTTCTTTATTTAATTCAATAAACAAATAAGTAATATTATATATATTGTCACCTAATATACAAAAAAACGTATTATCAAAAATAAATGGAAAGCGCTGACAGATATAATAACCAAAATTTAACCATTTTATAACGAAACCTCAAATTATGTCGTTATGTTTCAATATCAGTGCAAGATAACCAAAAAATGTAACCGCTTTGAAAGGAAACTCAAAATAATTTTTTTTTTTTTTAACGCAGAAAGGAGTACTATGCGAAAGTACTTCAGTCACCCCGGGTATTCGCTCGACCAGGGTTATTTTTTTAAAGCGCGGCCAAAGGCCGCCAACGTAGAAAGGAGTACTACGCGAAAGTACTTCAGTATAGTTAATATAGAAAAAAGAATCACGCGAAAAAACAAACAAAGAAAAATTGTTAAAAATCCTACATATTTGCTGTTAAGATGTGGCAAGGCTCATTTTCCTCATAATTGTAAACAATCTAACCTTTTCAACGATGAGTGTGCTAAGTGATTTTTAAATTAATAAATTTAGGTAAAATATAGCAAAATAAAAGTGAAATGTGAATTTATTTCAATGTTTAGAGTGTATATTTAAATATACAGAGTGAAAAACGTGAACGTGAAACATAGAGCAATACCATGTATTATTAGTGCAAATTTTTGAACTTTTAATCGTGAATATTTTAAAAAATAAAAGTTATTTTTATATTATTTTGGATATTTCTTCTCTGGAGAAGCTCCCCTATCCGCACATACTCCATTTATACGGAAATTCGGTTTTTTTACCCCTCCGCCAAAGTAATCGGAATCGTGCCGACCTCACATACGTCTGTAACAGCAATATATAGTTCCGAGCCAAGCGGGAGTAGTACAAAACTCAAATAAAATATGCCCCACTACCCTAATTTCCCCTCAAGCGGATAAGCGCGTTCAAGCAGAAGCCATAGTCTTACCGCAACTTACTAACATGCTTCCAAGCTATTATATTCATGGATAGCAATCATTGGCAAAAGGTTACACACCTAAAGTTAGCAGATCCTAATTGCAACACCCCCGCTCAAATAAACCTTCTATTAGCAGCGATCTTATATCGCAAATTATGTTGAAAAATTTGCAAAAATACTTCTGGCAAAAAATTCCATTTTCGGATGGGTCGTAAGTGGACTAGTTGCGGAACCAATCACAACAATGACAACTCAAGTTGAGGAAATCTCAAGCGTGGACCTCAATTCACAATTCAGAAAATTTTGGGAGTTAGAAGAACTCCTCCCCATTTCAATTACAACACCAGAAGAAAATGGTCGGTGTGTCGTACGACTACCACTAAAATAACAATTTCCAGACACACTCGCCCTAGGTCACTCTCGCACCTCTGCAATACAGCAGTTTCTAAGTATGGAAAAACCCTATTGGAAAAGGTGATCTCAAACAATATTATGATAGTGTGTTAGAAGAATACCTCCATTTAGACCACATGGAAGAAGTAAGCCCATGCGAAAAAATTATAAAAGACAAATATTACTCATTCTATATACCACATCATGCAGTAGTAAAGCCTGAGAATAAAACAACCAAAGTTAGATTAGTTTTTAATGCCTCAAGATCCACCAGCTCGTAGAATTTTTTAAATGATATTCTATTTACGGGAACCACACTCCAACCAGATTTAATGCTCCTCATATCCCAATTTATATACAAATACGTATTCAATGGGAATGTCGAAAAAATGTATCTTCAAATAGTCGTACATAAAGATGATCAAGATTTTCAGCGCGTTATTTTCCGAAAATCTGCCAATAGTCCACCACGCGTCTTTAAATTGAAAACAGTTACCTTTGGCATAAACTTTGCCCAATAAGTATCTAGCCATTCGTACACTACACGCACTGGCAGAAGACACAAAGTCAGAATTTCCTCTGGCAACACAAGTCTTAAAAACACAAACATATGTATGTAGACGATATCGATATCGAGACGATATACGAGTCCATATCACAAGTGATAAAGGTCCTTAACACCGCAGGGTTTCCCCTAAAAAATATCACAGCTAATCACCAAAATATCTTAAAAATATACCAAACGACAATTTGTTGGATACTAATTTCCTTATATTCGAAAAGGAAAGTACAACAAAAACACCGGGCATCCAATAGAATGCGATATTGGACAATAACATACACGACAGAGTTCATATCCGCATTATCCGCCATAACAAAGAGACAAATTTTATCACCAATGGCAAAACTTTTCGACCCCGCAGGATGACTTTCGCCAAGTACGATACGAGCGAAAATCCTGATTCAATAATTATAGCTAGACGGAACAGACTGGGACAAACAAGTGAAACCTGTTCGCTTAGAAAAGTGGTCCCAGTTTGCTAGTGATCTGAAATACATCTCGCAGATACAAATTCTGCGGTGGGTAAACTATTCCCTCGAATACAAATTGCAACTACACGGCTTCTGCGATGCCTCTGAAAAGACATATTGTGCCACTATCTATGTGCGCATACAAAGCGATACCGCAACTACAAGCCACCTACTAGTGCCAAAAGCAAAAAGTTGGGCCTCTAAAAACACTAAGGCCCGGTTTCACAGTCCATACTTATGTTGTACTTAAGATAAAACAGGAAAATATTGTTTTACAGTTCATACTTATGTTATGCTTAAGTACTGAAAAGGGGAGACTTAAGCAGTGCTTAAATAACAGCTGATTTTTGTTATGAATTTGCTTTGAATTTTCAGCGACATCTTTCGTAGCGTAGGGCAAGTGTCCGTTCGTTTGCACTCAATAACAGCTTATACTTTTCCTTCAGTTCCCATAGGTGCTCCGACTCGCTAGTGATGAAATTTGGGGTTCTTTTGTTGTTTTCATCAATTTTGATATAATTTTCCTCGCAAATTTATGTATTGTCTGTTATAATTTAAATATTTCAAACATATTTTTATGAATGACATTTGTAAAACATATGTTGCCCATAACGTTGCCATATATCATAATAAAATTTTATAGAAATTGAGCATTGACTGTGAAACGCAAACGACCACTCAGTTTGCAACAATACTTAGCTAAGATTTTATTTAGGCACAACTTAAGTATGGACTGTGAAACCGGGCATAAGTCTCCCACGACTTGAACTCTGTGGCGCTCTGCTACTAGCTTCCATGGTGCAGACCCATTTAAACATGGCGAAATACAAATTATATCTATGGTCCGATTCCACCACACGCGTGGAAAATCTATATTTCTAATCGAACGTCGCAAATACTTGACCTAGTAGGATCAGCCACTTGGCAACACCTAGCCAGTGCCGACAGCCCTGCTGATCTAGGTGCAAGAGGATGCAAACCTCTGCTTCTCGCCACCTCCACTCTCTGGTGGAATGGCCCCCGATGGTTAACAGAATCTCCCGATTCTTGGCCACAATCGCCAATGCGCAACATAATTGATCCAGAAAATCGAAAAATCGACACCTATCACACATTATTGGATGATAATGACATTCTTGAACGATTTTCATCGTTCCTCCGAGCCCTCAGAGTAGTCGCCTATATGCTCAAATTCTTAGAGCGGCTTAAACTTAAAGTTAAAGGAGCAACTTACCTCCATTGTGATGCATTGACGCACCAGACTTACAAAAAGTAAAGGTTCAGCCGGGTTTTAAACCCATTTCTAGACACGAAAGGTCTGCTTCGTGCGAATGGTCGGCTTGCTAATTCAAGTCAACCATATAATGACCGCCACCGTATAATTATACCAGAGAGGTGTCCATTTTCCATCTTATTTATCAGATATATCCACATCCTAATGCTTCACGCTGAACATCGCCTCATGCAACATATACTCCGCCAAGAGGTGTACATTCCACGACTTAAGCCCCAAATCAAGAAGTTCATTTTCATGTGCATGGTCTGTACTATGCATAAGCAGAAAATGCGATCGCAGATTATGGCAGCACTTCCACCTGAACTCTGCAATTTTGTCCTCCCTTTCATCACTACAGGTATCGATTTACAGGGCCTTTTCTGATAAAGGCACACATGCTAAAGTCTCCTAACCTCATGAAAGGCTATGTGGCTGTTTTTGTCTGTTTCACGACAAAGGCAGTACACCTTGAGCTTTGTACGATACGAATCTGACGGTGGAGGCTTTTCTCGCGGCATTTGCACGCTTCGTCGGACGACGAGGCTTTCCATCATAATTCAAATCTCATTTTAAAAAGATAGCTGGCAACCACAAAATTAATTCTGAAGAATTCACAACACTGTTAACTAGAATTGAAGCCGTTCTTAGCTCACTGCCTCTCGCTGCACTCTCGCAAGTTCCCTCCGACTTTACTGCCCTCACGACAGGATATTTTCCTAAAGGAGCGCCCATCCTGGCCACACCTGAGCCAAGCGTGGAATCGCTCTACTCATTAAACCGTTGGGAAAGTATTAAAATTCTCCATCATAGTTTCAATTACCGATGGAAAGATGATTATTTAAAGGACCTCCACAGAAGGTACCGATGGAAAACAACAGAAAAGGCGCCTAAACTTGGAGATTATGTCTTAATCAGATACTATTGTCTCCTCCCTGCCGAAGACGGCTTGGCCGCAGAGAGCCGCTCTACTATGGCTCCGATGATCATATTCGCTTAGTCGATCTCCTTACACCAACGGGAACACTAACCAGGCCGCTTGTTAAGCTATGCTATTTGCCAACCACCGATAAAACCGAAAAGTATACCGAAAATAACGTAACCGTAACTAATAAACAAAGAAACAAAAAATAAATAATAATAAAATCCTCCACTATCAATAAGTAACAACAAAAAACAAGAAAAGGGAGTCGATACACATGACGACTCACTGCTGTCACATTACGTGGCACCAATGCCCATATGAATATATATATGTGTTAACTAAAATAACATCTTTTAACAGATACATATTGATGCCGAGATGCCAACTGCCCCCAAGTCCACAGTACGTTCGGCCGTTACTGTTCTGCGCTCGAAGGCTACACCAGTAGCAGCGCCGCGAACAACCATAGCCACTGCAGCTCCCCGAGCAGTTTCAAAGGCTCCGAATAATGACACGCATTCACAACTCCAATGCGCATATTTAAGGGGATGACCCCTCAGCAACGCCAGCAGGTCGCTCAGGCACATGGCCATTGCTTAAATTGTCTGGCGCCCACCCATCTTACGCAGGAGTGCGCAACGTGCTATCAATGCCAGATATGCATGTGGCACCATCATACGCTACTACGCCGCATCGCCGCACTCGACGGCGGGCGTCATGATGCGCCTTGCAATCGTAATGCCATCAGAGACCCCCGTGCAGGCCGGCATACCCTACGGAGGACTCACGTTCCTGGCGTCACCGCAATCCGTAATGATAAAACTACACACGTGTGCACCAACCACAATCACTCCATCTGATTCAGCACCAACGAGAATAAAGAAGGACCGATGAACAGATCCAGTGCAGTTCGTTCTACGACACTAGCATCGATCGGTCCTACGTTTTCGCGTCCCGCTTCTATCCTCCGCCATCTTTTGCGAAACCCACCGAGTGTTTAAATAGTTTAATTTACCTTAAAATCCGTGTGCTATATTATCAATTGGTTAAATAAAACCTCTATTTGTATAAATATCCACACGGACGGATAAACCCCTTTTTTCGCTAATTTTATTCAACATTTTCAGTTTTATTATATTTCTTTGTTTGTTCACTGTCTGACTAGCTTTCGAAAATAAAAGTTAGGATGGAATGGATGTAGCAAACATTTTTAAGTTTTTGAAAGCTAGTTTATATAATTTAGAAAATTGTGTTTTTAATTCGTTCCATATTTCCAGTGGATTTTCTGCTATACTTCCAACTGGAGTGTGCAAATGTATGAATAGCTCTTCTAACATATCTAGCAAATTGTTTTTGTTTAGTTTCCAATATTTTTGGACTAACTTATGAAGATCAGTCGAAATACTAAAGGAGTTTTCAGTTTTATCAAAACTATCGGAAGAGTCCTTGTCCTTCGCCCATCGTGAGCAATATTTTCAACCCTCATAATAGTTCTTGCTTACCAATTATAAATTCTATTGCCATTGAGGGTAGTCAAATTTTTTTGTGGGCGAAAATAACCATTTGCAAAAATGGCGTCGACCAAGCAAGTACGAACTATGTATATAAGTAATGGTAGAATTAGAGGTGCATAACCATATCCATATAAAACAGCTGATTGAATCAAATTTACGGGGAACAATGTTTCCAATTAGAGGTGCGTTACCATAACAACATGCCCATAACCATAACCATAGATATCAATTGAATTTTGATTTTCGCTGTAACCATAAAAAGCTGTTTGTTGATTTTTTGACTTTTCATTTCAAATTTCGTTTGCATTTTGTTTTGTTCGCCTCATAATTTTGTATTTATAAAGCTCGGATTGTTTAACGTAATGCGATTTTTAAACAGCAATCAAATAATAATCTATTAATCAAAATGGATGATATTAAATGAATAGAATGTGTGCGGAATTCGCCATGCCTACATATATGACAAGAGTCATGTCGACTTCAAAAATCAAGAGACAAAAATGCGCTCTTGGAAGGAAGTCGCCGATAATTTGGAAGTTGATGGTGAGTTCAATATACTTGTAAATATTATAATATTTAATATACAATATGTTTGGACATTATAAACAGAAAGTGTTGTTATGAAGCGTTGGGGCAACTTGAGAGAACGCTTCTATAAAGAAATTAGAATCTCACAAAATGCTTCAGGAAGTGGCGCATTCATAGGAAGGCAGTGGGCGCTATTTGAAAGTTTGCAATTTTTTAGAAGTCACATTATTCCTCGTCCGTAAGTAAAACGCATTATTACCATATCCATGTAAATAATGAGAACATTAATATTAACAGAATGCGACAAAGTGCGCCAATATTGAAACGCAGCGACGAGAACTATGACTTTATAAACATTTCGTCCGAATCTATATCACAAGATCTCTCGCCATCACCTCCAATTTCCCCTGGGCAGTTAATTCCGTCCGACCAATCAACAATAATTCTGTCCGATCAAACAACAGCAATTCCGTCCGATCAGTCAATTCCGTCTAGTCAGATATCAGCAAATCCGTCATTAACATCGCGACCACGAAAGCGAAGAGGCAGACAGCTTGACGAGGTGGACACTGCCATCCTCGGAACAGTGAAAACTTTCCAGGAGGTATGTGAACTAAGAGCGCGTCGGGAAGAGTTTGAGGCGGAGATAGGCGGTTTTGGGCGAATGATAGGGTTAGTTCGTAAACGCAGTAACTTGGTTGCACTGCATATTTGCAGGGGCAACGCGTTCGTCAAAAAAACCTGCGGCAATACTGCTCTTCGTCAAAAGTTTTTTAATGCATGCAGTTGGCAGCACTTCGGCAAATTGTCGCAGACATTGCAGTAATTTTTTTGAAACTGCGTAGAACCAAAGGCGAAATGGAAGAGTGAGTAAAATGATTTCTAATTCTACATATGTCTTTAATTATTAATATGATTATATAATAATAATAGGCCTTATCTACATTTAGATCCCACGAATTTCCAGCAAATTATATAAAAATTTTAATACGAACAAGGCTGGACATGGAGTCGGAGTTCCAGGAAGGAAGGAAAAAAAAATCATTCCTGTGGGGGAGAATTCTTGAAATAATTAAAGAAAAAGTTCCAGAATTTAATTTATCACGGGATCAGATTTCCCGTAAATTTGTGACTCTCTTCTGCACATATAAAAGAATTAAAAAGCGAAATAGCTTAACAGGGCGTGCTGCAAGTGCTTGGGAGTTTTTTGAAGAATTTGACGATGTGTATGGAACCAGACATTCCATTAGTACGCCACCTGAGAATTTGCATTCGTCTTTGTCACTGCCAAGTACAAGGAATGCTTCCAATGTAATGGAAGATATTGAGGTTTCGAATGACTCTCCAGGAACCTCGAACAACACAACATCGACCAATCTCGGCAGAAGGCGTAGGACAACCAGTGCCAATGAGTCTCTGGAATTCCTTGAGGAAGAAGCTAAAAATGAAAACGGAAAGGCACGATCAGATTATAGAGCTTGAACGGGAAAAGATGCAAATAGAGCGCGAGATAATACAAACCATGGCTAGCCTTAGAGATATGCTTCAAAAGTTTTTAGATAAGATGATAGTATTTAGTCTTAAATATGAATATGGCTGTAAAACAGAGTAATTGGAGTTTTTTTTTAATTTAACTTACGAATAATTTTAAGTTGTTAATTAGTACACAAATAAAACACAATGGATTCCACTCATAAGTATTTTACTTATATTTATTTAAGAACAAAACAACGTTGTCAAATTGCGCCTTATAGCAATTCCATCTAAATCGTCATTTTCTTGAGGTGCCATGGAAGTACTAAGGTGATTTTCATTTTCTTCATTTATGACGTTATTATTTTCTGGTAATCCAACAAGATATTTCGAAGGGTTTCCTCTATTTATAATAAAGTTGTGCAATATTGTACAGGCAAATATTACCATTGATGCTTTTTTGACTGACCTCAAGTTTATATAATTTAGTATTTAAAACTTTTGTTTCAAAATTCCATACGACTGCTCGATAAAAACACGAGTTGAGCTTAAGCAGTAATTAAAGTTTCTTTCTTCCGATCTTAAATGCCCATTATCTCTGTAAGGTGTGAGCAGGAATTTTGATAAAGGATAGGCAGAATCTCCTAAAATGACTGCATTTTCAGCAAGTTCCACTTCACCGGAAATAATTCCTTTATAAATAGGGCTAGTTTTCCATACATGAGTATCATGGCAACTGCCTGGACATCCAATAAATACATCCAGAAAGCGAAATTTACTGTCACATATGGCCTAAACATAAGAGTTAGCAGAAATTTTGTGTTGATAAAACTGAAGCTTAAATACACAAACCTGCAAAATAATGAAAAAGGATTGCATCGGCTCCTTTCGAAATGTTCCATTACTTGCCTTTGTTTAACAGCAGAAGGCCATGTTATTTCATTTTTTAATGAAGAAACCATTTTAATAAGATTAAAAAATATTTTATGCGTGGTTCCCTTCGCAACACCAAACCGGTCACTAAGCTCGCGAAACGTGACGTTGCTGTTACCCAATTTCCACAGCGTTACATAAAGGCACATTTCAAGGGAATGCCCCAACCGGCCGCGCAATGACCTGGTCCAATATGGTTGGATAGAGTTTCGCAATATCTAAAACACAAAGTAGCACATTACATACATATCAAATTCAACAACTAAAAGTTAAGCTTACCATAAAAGTTGATCGCGCCATCCGAAAATGCGATTGAAATACATCCTCTGGATAGTTTTTTATTATATTCAGGTAATTGCTCACTTTTGGTACGGACCGCCTTTTCTTTTTTAAATCACTTTTTAGTAAAAGATTTCTTCTCTTTACTTGTTTAATCCTTTTTTTATTGTGATTCAATAAAATATTCTCACTCTGAAAGTGTAAACACAATGGCTACGACAGACTGCAAACTACATCTGTCAAATATTAAAATACACACGTTCTTATGGGCAGTGTTATTTTGACAGCTGCACGACTACACGACTGCAGGCCGACAGTTGTCGTTCTCGCTAACTTCAATTTGCTCCTATTTTTGCCAACGACAGTAGGACGACAGTAGAGTTGACAGTAGAATGGAAGATAGAAAGAGGAGGTAGAGTGGTGATGCCACTAATATGTAAAATGTAAAATTATTCACAGCTCTAACAAGCTTGAAGTTATTTTACAAATAAAAGCATGAAATAGCTATATTATAGCTCTATTATATCATTTGTAATAACAAGTGATAATTTAAAGCAAAAATATTTACCTATTTACTTATTTTTTGCATAAAAAATTTCACTTTGAACAAAATATTTAAATTTCATTAAAGTGAAAGGTATTAGTATGGCCACAACGAAATTGTGTACATGCAAAATGGACAACTGCGTTGTTTTGTGTACATGCCGGCCATTGTGTTTTTGAAATTTGAGCGATTAGTCTACTTGCGGTAAGTATTATTTTAATTGTATAATATTTTTGCATTTATTGTATGTAATTAGGTTTAGAAAATATATTTCAGATTTCAGCATGGATTTGGATGAAGTGTTAATAGAGGAAGTGCGCAATTGCCCCCTTATTTTTGATGTCTCGCACAGAGACTATAAAAATTTAAGAAAAAAAGAAATGACATGGAAACAAATTTCAACAAACACAAGGTTGAGCGGTAAGGCAAATTATAAATGAAATATATAAAATTCTAATATTAATTTCATATCCAGAAACAGAATGCAAAAAGAGATGGAAGAGTCTCCGAGACTCTTACAAGCGATGTAAACGCATGGAGCAAGTCGCTTCCGGGAGTGGCCAACAAACTCCTCGGAGAAAATGGCGTTATCTGGAAGCAATGTCATTTATGGAAAAAATTCCAAATTCAAGGCGGTAAGTAAATATCCTTACGTAACGAAAATTATTTTTTTAATAATGTATTTTACAGTACTATTAGCAGCATAAGCGAAGATTTCGAAAGTGTCCAAGACAATATAATTATAGAGCATCTTCGGATGGACGTGGACAAAAGGTATATTTTATTTCTTTGTTTTGTTTTGAAAAATTTATTCATTAGTTTCCAATTCATTTTCGCAGAAAAAGAACGGGGATGCGTTCGCAAAATTCCTTGAAACGGCAGGCGCGAGCATATGCACAATGATTAACGAATCACGATCGCGTAAAACCAATTCAACCGCACAACATTTTGCATCCTTGGCTACAAAAATTTCGGAAGCCGGTCTTCCGCCAGAAATGGTGACAAATATCGAGGCTGTTCGAGGAAATCAGCAATTTCTATTTGGGGTATTTGGGGTAGATTAATTGAAAATGTGATATATAGACTGATGATAGACTGAAAATATTTTTAGTTCAATTTATGTAGAAAATTTTTTTTTTTAAGTAGTAAGCAAAATTGAATTTCATGTTTTTTTTGTATATATGTATATAATGGTGATATTAGAGGTAACTTTCTTTATTTAAAAATGTGATATATAAGAAATGTTGAATATGTATGTAAATAGTCAAATAATATTTTTTTTAAGTAGTTAGTAAGCAAAATTGAATTTCATGTTTTTTTGGTATATATGTATATAATTGTGATATTAGAAGTAACTTTTTATTTAAAAATGTGAAATACATACATGAAATGTTGAAGAATATGAATTACGAAAACGAAATTGAATTCCCTTTTTTATATACATATACTCGTATGTATGTATACAGTGATTATATTAGAAGTAACTATTTAATTGAAAAATGTGATATACCAGAAATGTGAATAGTCAAATAATATATTTTTTAAATAAATAAGTAATCATGAAGTACCTGTTTTACAAATTTTGTTATATATAAATATATATATATATATATATATATACAAATATATTGTATTTCTGGATAACTATTTTAAATAAAAACCTTTTTTGTACTACAAACATAAACTTTGTGTTTTATTGATAAAAATAATATTGTATGAAAATAGTTAACATTATACGGCATTATTTGAAATATATTCCTTTAGGGTTTCACGTAACTGAAATGCGTTTGCAGTTGAGCGATTGGCTACTCTTGGTTGAAACGATTCAAGGGAATTTGCTTCTTCTCTCCAACGTCCGGGTATTTCTCTGTTACCTTCTGAGTGGTCCGCAAGTTCAAGGGTGAAGTAATTCCTGTCATTTTGTAACATCAAAAAGTTATGAAGCACTACCGTAGCTAAAACAATTTTGTCTGCATTCTTTGGGCAAGCATGTATTGTTGTATGCAATACTCTCCATCGATTGGCCAAAATTCCGAATGCGTTTTCTATGTGCACTCGGGCTCTAGACAACGCTAAGTTAAATTTGTCTTTATCTTCTGGTAAGTGACGGCCGGGAAATGGTCGCATTAAATTTGGTTTCAGTGGAAACGCACTGTCGCCGACGTAGTAATACGGAAAGCTATTCGTTGTACCCGGTAAGTTTGTGTCAGAAGGAACTTCCAGTGTGCCATTTAGCAACTTCTTTCAACCGTCATTTTGGCTTCCTAGAGCACCGACATCAACATATGTGAACACGTAATTAGCATCACTCACTGCCATTAGTACAATGCTAAACGTTTTCTTATGGTTGTAGTACAACGATCCGCTATTTCTTGAGCTTGTTATACGAATGTGTTTCCCATCTATAGCTCCCAAGCAATTCGGCATTCCAGTCTTTACATAGAACTTGCTTGCAATATCTCGAAGTTCGTGTGCGTTTGGTGTTGACAAATATGCATCATGCAATTCATCCCAAATAGCTTCACATGTTTCGTATATAATTTTTCGGACTGTGGAAACTCCAAGTTTAAAGGACCAAGATAGGACATTGAAATTGCATCCTTGTGCCAAGAAACTGAAATTGGTAAGAGTTTAAGTATACCAGTGTAATAATTATTTCACATTGACTTACATTAATGTTACCGCCAAACGAGTCTCAGGCAGAATTGGTTTTCTATTTGAAAAACGTTTTAATCGTTGCTTTAATAGCGACAACAATAAATTATATTTAGCAACGCTCATTCTCGTAGCTTTATAAAAATGCTCCTCATCCTTTTCCTTAAGCTGCTTGATGCATGTTCTATAAAATCCTTCCTCTTCGCGTGAAATATTGACAGGACGAACCCACCACCTTCGGGAGTTTCTATTTACCTCCTGGAACACTTCGTGTGCAGTATTGACAATACGTACAATATTAAGAATAGTCCTCAAACATTCCTCGCTGTCCATGGTTATTTTATTTATTGAAATTAAAAAATTTGTATCAAATTACTCAGAACGACAAAGAACGAAACAACTAACTATCACACTGTGTACATATAAAATTGACAGCTGTGTTTTGTGTACATGCCGGCCTTTGTTATGTTGTTGCTTCTCACAAATGTACATGTAGTAAGGTGCACAACGACGTTTTCAGTTCACTGTCGTGCCGCTGCAGTCTGTCGTAGCCATTGTGTTTACACTTTGAGTTTCCTGGTTATCAATAATTACGTTAATTAAAAATTCCATTTCTCTGGCGTTCGTGAATGCGAAAAAATTCTTCGCAGCACAATCGCAATGGCAAGGCAGTAGAATCAGTTGATTGTGCAGTAGCAACCACAGCCGGCAAGAATGCAGCAGGGTTGCCCAAAATTAACGCGTTTACGAAGTAACCCATATGCTTTCGATTTCAAAAATGAAAAAATGAAGGCAAGCATTGGTGATGGTCAATGTACTGACATTGTAATGCAAGCTCAAATTGATGAAGAAGAAGAAAGCTTTGTGTATGTGAACTAGAGCTCCCACTCCCGGAATGTTTTCGAATTCCCTGGATTTCGGGATATCGAAATTTTATTTCCCGGGATTCCCGGGAAAAACGGGAGAAAATAAAAATTGCTAATTATTGCTTATAAATTTAAAAAAATTAAATTAATTTTTTATTTCGAATCAGTTACATAGATTCAATTAAGTATGCCCATGTTCTTGGGTTCTTTATAATAAAAATTATTATTTAATAATAATTATTATTTCTTATAAATTGAAAAAAATATACATATAATTCACTTTTTATTTCGAATCAGTTACATGAATTAAATTAAAAATATACCTATGTATTTGGTACTATATATATATTATTTTGTCAAAAAACAAATAATAAAAATCACAGATCGATTTCTGTAGGAACTTATTTTAAATAGTATTTTAAAAATACAAGCGCATCCATTGTTTCATCGTTTAAACTAGATCTGATTTTAGTGCAAATGCGGCCAGACACTGAAAAACAACGCTCGCATTCAACACTAGTTGGTGGTATTGTCTTTAAAAAATTACAAGCAACCTCCAGATTGCTGCCAAGCCCGCCACCCCCAAGAAGTAAATTTATTTCCTTTGGTACCGCTTCCTCTACTGATAATGAGACATCTCTTTTTAAAACGCGAGATTCTTTGACAGTTTCTTGCAACCTTTGCTTCAACGTTTTTTCCTTTTCATTTTCGATTATTTTTAAATCAATATCGCGATTCTCAACATCATTAGTATTGTACTTCTTGACAATTTCTACAATAGTGTTTGTCATTTCTTCTAAATTCGGTTCATTTGTGGTACTTACAAAATTTCCCGTTATTAATAGTTTCAATATATTCGTGTATATTGTGCGCCTTTCAGAAACGCGTTTTTTAATTGATTCAAAAAGATTGAAAGCTATTGATAAGTCCACATTTTTAACTTCGTCCAGCATAAAATGTATCACTGCATCAACAGAAGAGAGGTTCATGTCACGGCGACACAAAGCTTCTATAGCTAACTCTGCCGGCTTTAAAACTTTAATAATGCTTTTAATAATATTAAATTCAAAATCTTTCAAGCAATCTGC
This sequence comes from Bactrocera tryoni, assembly GCF_016617805.1. NCBI lineage: Eukaryota > Metazoa > Arthropoda > Insecta > Diptera > Tephritidae > Bactrocera > Bactrocera tryoni. The sequence goes on along the minus strand of NW_024396366.1, from coordinate 9,284,401 downwards.
CTTAAGGTCGACCATCGCTTTTTTCAAGCAAGACTCCAGCATATGAAACCGTTCGATCATTTTTAGTAAACTGTTCCACCGAGTCTGACAATCTAGGATGAGCTGCAACTCTTTGTTGAACTCCATTTTCACATATTTTTGTAAAATTTCATTCTTTTTGGGAGATTTTCGAAATGACCGTACAACGCTCCGAATTTTGTCTATAATTTTTTTGATATCAAATTCGTCTGTAAGTTCTCCACGTTCTTCATTATCAGCTAACTAAAAATACCATAAAAATTAGATTTTCATATTTAAAAAATAAATAAATATGTCTACCTGTATGCAATCAGTTTGATCTCTCGTATCTTCTTCGGAATCATCATCTTCACATATAGAAATTTCATTTGGCTCAATTCTTATTTGTCTTTTGTACATCACATCAAGGATACCGAGCTGTATTCCATGTGCCAGGCACAGCTGTTGATGTGGACCTATGCGTTTGCCAATTTTCAACATAGTTGAGGCACCATCAGTGATAATAGAAATAATATCAGTTGCTAAACTCAAGTCATAATCTACCAAACGAGATTCAATCATATCAATGCAGTTTTCAGAAGTTGCGGCACCTTTTATTCGGACGAGTCCCAAGTTCCATATGTTTTTTTGACCATGCAGTATTAAATTCAAGTAGCGTTTATTGGCCACAGAAGTCCATTCGTCGAATGAAATGCTAAATCTATTATTTTTCACTTTCAAATCGATTATTTCTTTTTTCACTCTTTCGCGACATTCTTCAAAATATTCCATTACATATTTTCTGATTGTGGTGTCAGATTTGGGAACTTTAAATTTTCTGGCTTCCATACCTTTTCTGATTTGTTTTGATTGCGCAATGGTTGAAAATGCTAATCCATCCACAGCTACCAAACTGGCCATAATAGCACGAATATTTTCTTCATTGTTTGGTGAAAAATGTGAAGTAATTTTTGCCACTTTCTTGGGAACAGCAATTGTAGGAGTTGCTTCGCGGCACAACTTTATGCCATGAACCTAAAATTATCAATTTCTCTATAATCTTATTTTCATTGCGGATTTATAATTTTTACCTTTAAATGTTCGTGTAATCCTTTTGTTGAACCACCCTTTGTTTTGAGGACTGCATTACATTTTTTGCACTTGGCTTCCTCTGAACTTGTTGATATTAGAAAATAAAACCATGTTGACGATTTGTCGTCTCCTTTTTTTGTGTGCTTTATAAATGATGCTAAGTGAATGAAAAATTGTTATTTTAACAATTATAATTAAAATATTTAGTACTTACATTCCATTTTTACAATTTATACAATAAGCACAAGTGTAAGTTTGTAAAATGCAGTGCGGTTGATCGTATGCTTGGCACATGCTACAGATTGCCAATTAACAGCTGATCAAACCAGTGCTGTAACTTTGATCAAACAGTGTTGTAAAGTACTAAATTCTTACTAATTGTTTTTTGGCAATGTTCATCTATTGTAAATACAACTTTGCTTATGAAAAAATAATAATTAATAGTGTTTAAAAAAAAGGACAAAAATCCCGAATATCCCGGGAAATTAATTTTAAATCCCGGGAGGAGTTTTAAGTCCGGGATCCCGGGATTTCGGGAGCCCGGGAGCCCGGGAGTGGGAGCTCTAATGTGAACTAATCCCTCAATTATGAGAAGAGTTTTTTAAACTTTTATTATATATTACTTTTTGTTCTTTTAATCAGAACGGTTGAATTTTTGAACCTGAAGTACAAAGGATATAATCCATATAACTTTCTATATAATAATTATTTGTGTTTATTTAATTAATTTTTTGTTGTCGTTGTTATTGTTAATCAATATGTATGAAATACACGTAAATTTACATTTTCAACATTTTTTTTTTGAATTTAATATGTATGTTTATAAGTGTTTTATTCTGTATGGTTTTGAAAAGGTACTGCACCATTGTTCATAAAATAATTGGTGAGGTGTTCTCTGTGGTTATACGCACTGTTTCGACCCCTGCGTCTAAAAGTTTGTGCTGACCGCAATGGTCCCCCACAAGATCTTAATTCGTTTCTCGTATTTACACAACTTTTTATAATTATAATACATGGATCCTGAATTTGGAGGGCATTTTATCGCATTGTTTTTTCCGTCGATCGCACCTACACAGTTTGGCATGTTCCACATTTGCGCAAAGTCGGTCGTGATGTCTTTATACTGTTGTTGCGTGGGTTCACTCAGATAAATTGGTGAAAGCATTTCCCAAATAGCCTCAGATGTCTCCAGCACTATGTTTCTCACCGTGGTATTTCCGATTTTGTAGCTCTATGCTAATTTTTTGAAAGGAGTTCCGTATGCTAAGTACCTAACAATCACCTTAATAAATATAACAAATGGAGTAATAATCAAATAAACTTACAGAAGTGTGAGGGACAAACGCTCTTCGGCATGGATTTGTTCCTTGAATTTACACATTGAAGGTGCCATTAACTTCAAAAAAGTATAATACAACATCCTATTCAATCTTGTATGGGCAAACAGTTCTTGTTCATCCATATCTTTATCGTTTTAGAACCTATTAACATTAATAGGATGGACACGCCATCGCCCTGCTCGCTTGAATTGCTTTTTTTTAGCACATAATGCTGTAATATTAAGAAATAATTTATCAATTTCTTCGACACTGCTCATTTTATTTAGATTGTTTGGCACTTTTGAAATGAAAACAAAAATTCCGAATGAAAGATCAGCTGATTAAGGTTATGGCACCAATAATCGAATGTTATTTTATCTGTCAGCGATTTCAATTTATTTTTTATGATACATTGGTTTGTATTTTAGGTGACGATATATATATTATTATATTTAAAATATGAGTTTTGGATATAAAGTGGTTATATTTTACGGTTATCATGCACTCATATTGAAACAAAATTTGAGTTTTCGTACTGTACTGTAACCTTACACTTTATTACGTAACATTATTATATAATATTGTTATATAATATTACTAATACATGTATATAGTATTACTTATTTGCTTAATAAATTTAAAAAAGAAAATATCCATATGCATGAATAGAGGAATTTCAGCGAATTGCCTTGTCATCACATGGCAGCGCTCCATTTCTTCGTAATTTTTGGTAAACAAATGAGGTTCAAACGAGTGTAAAATGTTTTAAATGTTTTAAAATAAAGATTTTTTAAATAAAAAACCTGCTAAAAGTGTAAAATGTGGATTTATTTAAAAGATTATAGTGTAATTTAATTAATTTGAAGAGAAAAATGTGAATGAAGTGGGTTTAACGTGGTGAAATAGCTTCTTGAAAAGTTCGAATTTTGCGAATTTTTGAACTTTAAGGTCGAATATCTCGTAAACTAAGCGTTTGCGGTACCTATAACTCTATATATTTTTTAATCAGGGGGACTTCCTCTTTCCAACGGTACCTTCAAATCGCGGCGCCAAAGAAATCGGAATTGTGCCGATTTGTTAACGGTAGGAATTTTGAATTGAGCATATTTACAAAGTTTGGCGACTTTTTAATTTTTTATTACCAATTTTTCGACTAAATTTTCTTTTAGGCTACATCAACAATGGCATCTCATGCTAAAGTAGCTGTTGATGATGTCGTAGCAGTTATTAAAAAGCATATCGACCATTTTACAGAGAGAAGTAATTTTCCAATTTCTTGGCATATAATATGGAAAACCATGAGCAATGAGTTGAAAAATAAATGGACACCATATAATGTATATGTGAATGTCATTAACAATAGGAGAAAGGTACTTGCTATTGCCTGTGATGAATTGGAAATTCCTTTTCATGAAGAGGTGAAAAATGTTTCACTTCACAAATCAACGTTCGAAGACTCAGTGACTGATCCCTTTAATGAGTCGTTTGAACTGCACGAGGAAAGTGCGGATTTAAACGAATTCAAAGTGCTCGTCACTGCAGCTGAATGGGTGAGCATACAAGGAGATGAAAAAACTTATAATGATGGATGTACTTATATTACTCTTCGTTCAGGTATCAGAGATCGTTAAAAATATTACTCTTTAAACTATTAATGGCTTTTTCAAAAATCAATTATTTTTGTGACAATATTAATGCCGAATAATGTTTTGATTTTTTCATTTTCCAATCTAATGAAAATTTAAACTCACTTATGATCTATTAAATTATAAATGAAAAATTTGTTATTCCAATTTTTTCATTATTTTCAATGGAAAATAAGATTCTTAAAAGTAAAATCATTTCGATAATGAGAAATAGGGAAGCCACATTTAAATTGAACTTTGAGTGGAAACTCATTATTGGGGATTTTTCCTTAATATTAAAATCAATGAGTATAATATGAAATTTGCAAAAGCGAGTCCAATGCGTTACGTACCAGCAAACTTTAATTAAGATTCAGGAGACGATTTTAATGAACGCCAATTCTTGCCTTTTTCATTAATTAATAAGGCGATAATGAACATTTTCCTTTTTAATTAGCTACTATCAAAATAATAATAAATAATCTCTATCATTCATTGAAACAATTACATAATTGTGGAAAGTGATTTGTATCGCATTATTAATTGAATGAAAAATAAAAAGTAAAAATTTCCATCAATTATAATTATTGTCACAAATATGAAGAATTTTTGATTGTTCTATTATCTTCCATTAACCATTCATTTGAAAATAAAAAAAAAATGATTGTTAGACATTGTGACGATATATAATTAATTATTGGAATTATTTATTTCCTAACCTCCCTTAGGTACATGGACAGATGAATTTTTCGAGATCATTCAACGTCAAACTAATCTCCCATGCTGCCTCAATTTCGACAAGCACAAAATTTCACGATCGGGCAAAGCTACCCATTATGTGATCGTCACTGATCACTGTGCTAGCAAACAATGCAATAATCCTTTATATTGTTATCTGGATGAAGAACCCGAAGAAGGAGATTTTTTTATGACTATTAGGATTATTGAAGGTAAAATTATTATTGGTAGGTAAAAAATAATCCTTGAATTTTCATTGTAGACCTCCTTGTATGCTCATCCATTCAGCTGCAGTGACGAGCACTTTGAATTCGTCTAAATCCGCACTTTCCTCATGCAGTTCAAACGACTCATTAACCTTCCTATACTCGCGTGTTGGTCTGTGAGACCGACGAAACACATTTTCGTAATTATTTTTATGCAGATAAATCCTAAGAAGTTGAGTTCCTTGCTAGCGGATTTGTGGTTAACTTCGTTTTAGTACACGCCGCGCGTACGGGCGAAACACATGTGTTGTACCATTCATCACCAATCGCTCCACGAGACCGACGCGAGTATAGATGTAACTTTTTGTGTAAGTATTAACATAATTTATTTCGTGCATTTGTATATTTTTACGGACTTTGATTACTTTATAAAGTACATATAGTGAAATATATGTATGTATGTTGCTCTATATTATATTTTGACCAATTTTATCATTCTTTTTTATGTTTTAATTCATCTCAAAATGGACGATGATCAAATCAGATTGCTGCTGGAAGAATTGAGTTCTAGCTCAAGCTATGAAGACGAAAATGACAGTGAGGTGGAAGATAACGTGGAGGTACAAGAAGAGACATACGATACCGAGCAAGACGATGACAATGATGAGATATCTGAGGAAGAACATAATGAACGATCCCATGATTTTTACTTAGGAAAAGATGGACAGACAAGGTGGAATAAATCTCCTGCCTCAAATCCAACAAGGCGAGGTGCTAGAAACATAGTTACTCAACTTCCAGGCGCTAGAGGAGAAGCTAGAAATTTGAAGGAACCAGCTGAGCTGTGGCGGCTTTTTTTTCGGAGGGCACTATCAACCTGATAGTAAAGTACACTAATGAACAAATTAATCTTATGAAGCTTAATTTCACAAGAGAGAGAAACTGCGCCGATACAGACAATATTGAAATTGAAGCTTTTTTAGGCCTTTTACTGTTTGCTGGAGTCAGAAGGAACGCTCGTGTAAATGCCAAAGATTTTTTCAGAACTGACGGGTCATCCCCGGAGATATTTCGATTGACTATGGGATTATTAAGGAAGGGCTAAGTGTAAGTCCAATCATATAGAGTAAAGTCAGCCGGATGTTCGAAAATCCTGATATTAATTATTTAGGGGCTAGGCCAAGTTTTCGCTCAAATTTATCTATTTTAGGCACAAAGATACACTCTTATGCGTATTTTATTCTTCCTCTCTCTCTTATTTTCATTGGGATAACGCACATATTGAGCGATATATGCGGTACAAAGTCACCTGGAAGTTCGAAAATCTTTATATTAGGTATATGGGGGCTATGATACGATTCAATCCATTTTTGACATACAGACATTCAGTCATAAGAGAAGGATTGAGCGACATTTTCGATCAAAAGGGGCTTGAACAGTTTTAGCTGTATTTGAACAAATTTTTTTCACAAGGTGACACACACTAAAGGCATTATTCGTGGAAAGTTTAAATCCATTATATTAATTGCTTCTTCATTTGTGTACTGGGAAGTAAAAGAATCAAGTGAAATTTAAAATTGTGCTATGTGGGAAGTAGGTGTGTTAATTCTTCGATTATACTCATTTTCACAGGGTGACATAGGTTTTAAATTTTGTCGAAATCGGTCAGTCGGGTCCTGAAATATTGGATTTCTCCAAAAAGTGGGCGGTGCCAAACCCATCGTTTAATTTTTACCCCAACCCCTAAAAATTCTTGTTATACCAACCCGTCGGCAAAATTTTATGTTTCTGGAGCTTTTAGTACTTTTGAACAGAACCGTTATATAAGGAGTGAAGTGTAGTTCTTTTAGTATTTGTGCTGAGCGAATTTTGTTGTTGTAACTTTAGTGGTTTAAGAGATAAGTACATTAAACATATTAGGGGGCGGGCCCTGCCTACTTTTTAAAAATTTTTTATCCACAGGTGCCTCTTGCTACTGTGATCTTTTGTACCAATTTACAGCTTTATATCATAATTTATTGCTTAGTTATGGCACTTTATGTGTTTTCGGTTTGTGGGCGTGGCAGTGGTCCGACTACGTTCATCTACGAACTGGATTTTTTTATACTAAAGAACCTGTATACCAAGTTTCATCCAGATACATATCTCAATTTTTACTGACTGACAGTGTACCGGATTCAACTTTTCTCGTCATCCTGATTTATTTATATGTCTATGTATATGTATATAACCCTCATACATATATCTCGATTAGTTTTAGGTGATACGTAATTATTCTTTTGCAGATGCGGTAGGCAGGATGTTTGTTCTTTCTTAAAAGTAAATTTTCCGATTACCAGTTCCTGGTAAGTATTCTTTTACAGATGTGAGAGACAGAATATTTTTTATTATTTCAATTGTAATTGTTCAATTCGGTTTGGTATCGTTTACAATCCCCAGAAATTTAGCTTTGGAGGACACAGATTTTTTGTACCACTGAGGTAAAGGTCTACATATGATCCAGCTTTCACCCCATCTCAATTGAATTGAAAATATTCCATTCAGCGCTACCAACCATTTGGACATCCAAATACGTAAATGAGATCCTGTTGAGTAAGCCTTGACAGCAATAATCTTTAATTTGAGGCCTTCAAACACGTCGCTTATTTTAGCGACATTACCTGTCAAGAATTCCAAGGAGATTCGGTTTGTGCACTTGATGACCATACAGTCCCCAATCATTTCTGAAGAGTTATGCGTCAGGTGGATTATCGAGCAACAACCCTAAGATTAAGTTCACTAATCTACACTAACTTCTTCTGTATAGTGTTTGGAATAGTGCAAAACTCTAAGCTATAGTTTTACTACAATTTACTAAGATATTTCATATATTGGGTGCGCAACTAAGTTTCCGCTTTTTGTCAATATTTGGCTCCAATAATTAGTGGTGATCGATTTTGATATATCCAAAACGTGACAAACCTAATCTAGACATTTGAAAAAGAAACTGCAGTTCCCCTATATAGCAATAGTACATATGACCGATTTCACACCAAATAATCGTTATTTGTGGGAAGTGTTGATTTTCTTCTTTCAGTCAAATAAATTGGAAGCTGAAGCACACAGAAAACTGCCCAAAGTTTATGGAGGGGCTACCCCTAGTGAAACAACGTGCCGTGATTGGTTCGATATTAACAACAGTCCGAGTGAATGATGGCTATGAAAAAAGAGACATTACTCGATAACATTGGAAGTCAAAGACAAACTTTTGTTCCTTTTGACCTAAATACCAAGATACACAAAAAGTCTTTCTGCTGTCTCAATACAAGAAAAAGTTGATGGTTCCCGATGAGAAATACATTGAATTATTCACTTGCAATTATTTCCTTACAATAAAATTCCATTTTCATAAAAAAAAGCTTCGCGAATATTGATTTTTATGTGGATACATTGTTCGGCTCTTAATTTGTATACTCAAAAGTGAAACAATCGGATGGAATTTACAATAGCGTTATATGGAAAGATGGGCGACATCCATCGTCTTATTTAAAAACCGTCTCCTATAAAACCGTGTTGTACCATCTCGAGTCATGTTTTTTGCGTATTTACTTAATTATTTAACGTGCTTTTAAGTACTGTGTAGTTTTAAGAGTACCGGTTTATTGGAAGTGAGCGAGGTTACCGTCCGATTTCATCCATTTGTATAAAGTCGATAGGGATACTTAAGGATTTATCATGAGCGAATTTGGTTATTGCATTTTCAACATTTTTAGCTCCTAAGTGACCCTTTCTATTACAATGCCCTGTGTCAAATCACAGTTGTATAGTGTTTAGTTATGGCACTTTAAAGGCACGGCAGTGAAACAGTAGCATGTGAATATGGCCAACCCAACACCCCAATCGATGACGATGTTATAGATGTTTCATTGCCCGACTAAGATGAGGTTCAAATAGCAATTACCCGCCTGAAGAATAACAACGTGATAAAGGCTGATGGATTACCGGCCGAGTTTTTCAAATACGGCGACGAAGAATTGACAAGCAAGATATGGTCAGATGAAAGCATACTCGAGCGTAATGTGTGAAAGACTGAAGCCCACTTTCAACAAACTGATTTGACCTTAACAGTGTGGCCTTAGACCTAAAAAATTTACTATCGACCAGATATTCACCAAGCACTAAGTCCTGGAAAAACCCGTTAAAGGAAGATCAGCGCACACCACTTCGTCATCGATTTTAAAACCGCCTTCGACACTACAAAAAGGAACTGCCTCTATACCGCTATGTCTGAATTTAGTATTCCCGCTAATACGGCTGTGTAAGCTGACGTTGAGTAGGACCAAAAGCTCCATCAGGATCGAGAAGGACATCTCCGAAAGGGTTGATACCAAGCGTAGGGACCTATAGTGCAAGTTCTTTAACTTGCTGCTGAAAAAAATAATACGAGCTGCGGAGCTCAATAGAGAGGATACAATCTTCTTTAAGAGTGTACAATTGCTGGCCTACCCCGATGATATTAATATCGAATTGGTGCCAAAAGCGAAAAGAAGAAACGACTGGGGTGGTGTTACTAACTCGACTATTACCTCGTAGGCAGTGTCTACGCCAGTAAAGAAGAAGAAAGTCTGAGCAATGTTAAAGATTAATGTAACCAACGCAGGTCTCTTTCTATCACAATAAACACAGTATAGTCTACTTTCCAGCTGCCTTTAAACTGTTTCCGTTGATCAAAATGTGAAATGAAATTATACGGACAAGTTTTCTTAAAAGGTTGGTTGGAGTCGCAAGTGAGGAAAGTTCGCTAACTGCAAATCACTTGGGAGTGGCCAGAAACAATTATTTTACGTATGGCTTAAGCAGCTCACGACTCCTGGTCATAGATCAAGTCTTTTCTGGGTAGCCAAAAAACATCGGTTTGAACGCGAGCTAAAGTAAGAAGGCGAAAACCTCCCCAGGGTTGCCCGCTTACCTGCCATGTAAAAATCCTACCAAGGAAAAAGAAACGACAGCCTAAGAAAAGTGTCCCCTTTTGATGATTTGAGGGCATGCACTTTGAATGTTCGGTTCCATAATTGGGAAGGTGCCCCTGTCCAGCTGGTTGATGTCCTCGTTAGAATAAAGGCTGACATCACTGCCGTCAAAGAAATTCTATGGATAGAACAAGAACTGAGGTGAGTAAGTCCTTGTGACATTTACTACAATGACCATAAGGGCGCAAATTCGGTGTGAGATTCTCGATGGGAGAGAAACTCCGTCGCCGAATGCTGACATCGACCCCCTTGGATGAACGTTAAGCCACAATCCGTTGCAAAGCGAAGCTCTTAAACATATCGCTGATTTGTGCCCACGCCCTGTCGAAGAGAATGACGAGGTGATCAAAGATGAATTATATCACCACTAGGAGCGCACCTATGACAGCTGCCCCTGCCATTACGTCTACATCATGCTTGGCGACTTTAACGACAGGGTGGTCAAAAAAGGTATCTTTGGCACAACAGTCGGTAAATTCAGCCCGAAAATATGTTTATCTCCAGTACTAGATTCCAGCATAAGAAAATGCATCAATCTACCTAGCTGTCTCCGGATCGAAAGGCTACCAACTAGATCGATCATGTACGCTCCGAGGTCCTAACATGGACTCGGACCACTATCTTTTTGCAGCAAAAAACGCACATCAACAAACACAAGGAATGGAACGCCCTATACCGAATATAGCGGTCGAAGAAAATCAGTCCTATTATTTGCCGTACAAACCACGTATATTCGGTATTCGGTATTAACACGTCCATCTTTTGTTCCAAGGAATACTTGGCTCCATATCGGTCTCGATTAGTTTTAGCTGCTAGAAACAATCGTTAGGTGAACAAAACTATTTTACTCCGTACCAACATGTTGCAACAGTACAATAAACTGCAATAAACTATTAAAAGTAAGAACAAGTAAGGAAGGGCTAAGTTAAGATGTAAAAAGATCAACGATATACTTACCGTTATATATGGAGCAAAGTCAATCGGATGTTCGAAAATCCTGATGTTAGTTATATGAGGGCTATCTAAGTTTTCGCCCAAATTGATCTATTATCGGCACAAGGATACACCATTGTGAGTAAAACATGCTCTTTCATTGTTTTTTATTTAGTTACTTAAGTCTATAAACATTAAATCTTACAGACTAATAGAAAATTATGATTTAAATTAGAATTCCAAATTACAATTATACAAATAGATACTTTAAACTAAAAAAACAGAATTAATGGTTTTAATGAGTGAGAAAAATCAAGAAAAACTTTCCCGGAAATCGAGTAAAATTTTGGCACAGCACGCTTTAGAGGAGCATAATTCACAAATCTAGTATTCTCTTTTTTATAATAAAATGGGGAAATAGATCTGAGACAACGCCGAAGAGTATTGAAATTTATTTTTCATAAATAATAATCCAATAGTTACATTGAAAATAAATGAAAGGCGAATGAACTGTCGATTTTCCAATGATTTAAGATGTAAAAGCAATAAAAGAGATGTATTCAGTCAATAAACTTTAAAGAGCGGAGGGAAAATTTAAGAAAAATCTTTGGAACGCGTTCAATCTTATTAATTGATGATAGGCCTCTTAATGAACACTGCATACTGAAATAAAAAAATGTATACAATAACTTTAACGTATCTTCTTCTTCTTAATTGGCGTAGACACCGCTTACGCGATTATAGCCGAGTTAACAACAGCGCGCCAGTCGTTTCTCTTTTTCGCTACGTGGCGCCAATTGGATATTCCAAGCGAAGCCAGGTCCTTCTCGACTTGGTCCTTCCAACGGAGTGGAGGTCTTTCTCTTCCTCTGCTTCCCCCGGCGGGTACTGCGTCGAATACTTTCAGAGCTGGAGTGTTTTCGTCCATAAGGACAACATGACCTAGCCAGCGTAGCCGCTGTCTTTTAATTTGCTGAACTATGTCGATGTCGTCGTATATTTCGTACAGCTCATCGTTCCATCGAATGCGGTATTCGCCGTGGCTAACGCGCAAAGGACCATAAATCTTTCGCAGAATTTTTCTTTCGAAAACTCGTAACGTCGACTTATCAGTTGCTTTCATCGCCCAAGACTCTGCACCATATAGCGGGACGGGAATTATGAGCGACTTATAGAGTTTAGCTTTTGTTCGTCGAGAGAGGACTTTACTTTTCAATTGCCTACTCAGTCCGAAGTAGCACCTGTTGGCAAGAGCAATCCTGCGTTGGATTTCCAGGCTGAAATTATTGGTGGTGTTAATGCTGGTTCCTAAATAGACGAAATTATCTACAACTTCAAAGTTATGACTGTCAACAGTGACGTGAGAGCCAAGTCGCGAGTGCGACGACTTTTTGTTTGATGTATTAATATCATTGGCATACGCTAGCAGCTGTACACTCTTATAAAAGATGGTACCTTCTCTGTTTAGCTCTGCAGCTCGAACTATTTTCTCCAGAAGCAGGTTGAAGAAGTCGCACGATAGGAAATCGCCTTGTCTGAAACCTCGTTTGGTATCGAACGGCTCGGAGAGGTCCTTCCCGATTCTGACGGAGCTCTTCGTGTTGCTCAACGTCAGTTTACACAGCCGTATTAGTTTTACGGGGATACCAAATTCAGACATCGCGGCATAAAGGCAGCTCCTTTTCGTGCTGTCGAAAGCAGCTTTGAAATCGACGAAGAGGTGGTGTGTGTCGATTCTCCTTTCACGGGTCTTTTCCAAGATTTGGCGCATGGTGAATATCTGGTCGGTTGTTGATTTGCCAGGTCTAAAGCCACACTGATAAGGTCCAATCAGTTTGTTGACGATGGCCTTTAATCTTTCACACAAAACGCTCGATAGAATCTTATATGCGTTGTTGAGGAGGCTTAATCCTCTAAATTCAAATCGCTGGGCATGCTTTCGTCCGACCGTATTTTACAAAGAAGCTGATGCATGCTCCTTATCAGTTCTTCGCCGCCGTGTTTGAATAGTTCGGCCGGTAATCCATCGTCCCCCGCCGCTTTGTTGTTCTTCAGGCGGGTAATTGCTATTCGAACTTCTTCATGGTCGGGCAATGGAACATCTGCTCCATCGTCATCGATTGGGGAATCGGGTTCTCCTTCTCCTGGTGTTGTGCGTTCACGGCTGGAGAAGTGTTCCCTCTATAATTTAAGTATGCTCTGGGCATCGGTGACTAGATCACCTTTGGGTTCTGCAAGAGTATGCTCCGGTCTTGAAACCTTCTGTAAGCCGCCGCATTTTCGTAGAATTTTCGAGCATTACCCCTGTCGGCCAGCTTATCAAGCTCTTCGTACTCGCGCATTTCGGCCTCTTTCTTTTTCTGTCTGCAAATGCGTCTCGCTCCCCTCTTCAACTCTTGTTATCTCTCTCATCCCGCACGTGTTGTGGTCGATCGTAACGTTGCGAGGTAGGCAGCCTGTTTTCTCTCCGCTGCGACACGACACTTTTTGTCGTACCAGCTGTTTTTATGCATTTTCCGAAAACCAATGGTTTCGTTTGCAGCTGAACGTAATCCTAAGTTCGGACCGACACTGAAACATTTTGAAAACACATTTGTGGGTTGTGGAATCTAAGTCGTTCGGACCGGCAATGTGTGTTTTCGATGAGTTTTCACTGACAACTATCAATAGGAGGATTCTCTTGCTCTTGCAAGATTGCACGATGACACAAAATGCAAAAATCCTATACCGAAATATGCAAGGCTAAGAGAGCACCATAATATATGACGGCACGAAAATAAACATGGGTTTCGGTATGACATATTTTACAGCCATTGCTAATAATTTTCTGCGTGTGTTGTTTGTTGTTCCGTTGCACCAAGAGGAAAATTCTGCAATTCGTGCACCGTGCAAGGGTTTTGCAAAAGCAAGAGAATCCCCCTAATATGTCAATATCAACTGACAGCTGTGTTTGTATATAGAATGTAAGCAAATATAAAGTGACAATTTAGAGGCGACAAAATATTCCTCCAATAAAATTAATTAAACTAGAGCAGGCACCGATTAAAATGAGTGGAATATAAGTTTTCAGGTAGTTTTCAGCGAAAACTGAGCTTTCGTTTGACAGATTTTACATGGACGAAAACACAAGTTTTCGTGCAAAAACCTGTTTTTCCCACGAAAACATGTTTTCGTTGTCGGTCCGAACATAGTATAAGGAGTTAGAAATGCCGTCTCACAATGACGAGAGCTCTCAGAGAGCAGGAGTGCGAGTCGAGTAGAAAATCGTTTTGCTGTCTGTTGTGATTGCAGCTTCTCGTCGTCGAAACTTCCTTGTGTTTGTTGGTGCGAATCGATGTTACGACCTCAAAGCGCATGCACATCTAAAACAAAACAACATGATCGATCTAGTTGATGGTTTTTCGACCCGGAGACAGCCAGGTGACTTGATGAATTTTCTTATGCTGGCATCTAGTATTACAGTACTTCCCTTGGTTGCAATAGTATAAAGTGAACAATTCAGTTGTGATTGCAGCTTTTCGACGTCAAACATTCCTTGTGTTTGTTGTTGTGCGTTTTCTGCTGCTTATATAAATACATATACTATATAGTCTCCATTTGGCGGCACATTGAAGAAGAATCGACGGCGCGTTGTTAACTCGGATATAACCGCTTAAGTGGGGTCTTCGCCAGTAAAGAAGAAGAAGTACGATTTGTTCAGCTATGAAATAAAACAGCCAAATTAGGTTTTATTCACAAACACAATTTGTGCAACTGCTAGTAACGGGTTTTTCGATAAGAGCGCTACAAAAGTTTTTTTTTTAGTAAAAAAAAACGGTTTATGATATCAATGAAATTCTTTATTTCAGTGAAAGTACATTCGACGCTATTAAGAATGGAGCTCGATCTTCATGGCCACCACGGACACACTTATAAAAGTCCAGACGCTGAACCCAATTTTCCACGGTTTTCAAGCTAAATCGCCCGATATTGCTGCAATTTCACGTGTGACAGCGTTATTTAAATTTTATTATACTTTTGCAAACAATTCCTATAGAGTATTATAGTTTTGCTTACCTAACGGTTGTATGTATCACCTAAAACTAAACGAGATAGAAATAGGGTTATATATATCAGAATGACGAGAAAAGTTGAAATCCGTTTGACTGTCTGTCTGTTCGTCCGTGCAAACTGTACCTTGAGTAAAAATTGGTTGAGATATCTCGATGAAATTTGTGCACGGGTTCCTTACTGAAAAAAAAAATCCGAGTTCGTAGATAGGTTTATGCGGGCCACACTCACAAATTGCCATTAACCGAAAACATATAAAGTGCCATAACTTAGCACTAAATTAAGATATAAAGCTTTAATTTGGTACAGAGGATCCCAGTAACAAGAGGCACTTGATTCGTTCAGTTTCCAGTACATAAAACAAGAAGCAATTAATATAACGGGATACAACTTTGCATGAATAATGTATTTAGTGTGTGCCACTTTATGATCAAAAATTGTTTAAACACAATAAGAACTGTTCAACCCCCTAGGTACCGAATATTTAGACCCCGGTACCTATAGTTGACTTTTGATCGAAAATGTGAGTCAATGTGTGATGTATATAACTGAAATTAAGAGATAATCTTTCTCTTATAATAGTATGTCTGTATGCCAAAAATGGGTTGAATCGGATCAATATTTCCTTGAGCCCCCATATACCTAATATAAAGATTTTCGAGCTTCCAGGTAACTTTATAACGCATATATCGTCCAATATGTGAGTTATCTCTTAGAAATAAATACTACAGAAAATTATCTTCAACTAAATCTCATGTTTCTTTTGTCCAATTTCAGCACTACACAAAACGGTTTAATGATTTGGATACATTTCTCTATAAAAGGTTTATTGATAGTACGGATTCTAACATTAAGTAAAACCTTAAGTCTTTTTGGAACTTTGTAAAATCTAGAAGAGCGTGCTCGGCCATTACTTCTGATTTACGCTGGGGAATTATTCAAATCAAATTTTGTACCCGATGAAAATTAAAAATAAATTATTTTTCGCAGTAAAATTAATAATTGACGTCAATCAGGATGGGTTTGTCTCAAATTTAGCGGTTTTAGCGAATATTTCATTTTGCCTTCTCCGCTGGATTTCAAGTGAATTGTGTTTACAGAGATTTCTCTAAGGCCTTTGATAAAGTTTCACACAATATTCTGATAATAAAAATTATCATCTTTAGGTTTTCACTCTGTCTTCTTGCAGTGCATTAAGTCATACATATTTGCACAATAGACGATATGTTGTTAGTGTCGATGGGGTGTAATCCGGTTCATTCATTGCGTCTTCGGGAGTGCCACAAGGAAACGTTTTAGATCCACTTCTCTGCTTATTGTTATTATGACATTTCCTGTTTTTTCTCTTTTACTAACTTTTTGCTACATATATGCAGATGATTTAAACATTTTCGCAATAATCAAAAACTCAGAAGATTTATTCAAACTTCAATGTGGTATTGATAGTTTTTATGATTGGTGTTAAAATCTAAGCTTTATCTGAATCTCGGTAAATGTTCTCAAATCTCGTACGGAAGGGGACGTAGCATCTTGCCTTCAAGTTACAATATTTCAAATTGAGTTCTAAGATAAGTAACTGACATCAAAGATCTTGGGGTAATCTTTGACAATAGATTTTCTTTCATTAATCACATCAAATATATCACTTCTAAATCATTCTCTGTGCTTAGCCTTGTCCGTCAAAATGCTTCAAATTTTTCCGACCCCTATACGTAAAGGTTATTGTATACATTTTTTTATTTCAGTATGCAGTGTTCATTAAGAGGCCTATCATCAATTAATAAGATTGAACGCGTTCCAAAGATCCTAAAAGCGTGCTGTGCGAAAATTTTACTCGATTTCCGGGAAAGTTTTTCTTGATTTTTCTTACTCATTAAAACCATTACTTCTGTTTTTTTAGTTTAAAGTATTTATTTGTATAATTGTAATTTAATTAATTTGGAATTCTAATTTAAATCATTATTTTCTACTAGTCTGTAAGATTTAATGTTCATAGACTTAAGTAACTAAATAAAAAACAATGAAAGAGCATGTTTTACTCATAATAGTGTATCCTTGTGCCGATAACAGATCAATTTGGGCGAAAACTTAGCTAGCCCTCATATAACAAACATCAGGACTTTCAAACATCCGACTGACTTTACTCCATATATATCGGTAAGTATATCGTCTATTGTTTCATTATACCTCAATGATCTCCAGGAAAGTTTTGTTTAGTATGTGACATGATAGCAGTATAGATAAAATGGGGTCTATGCTACCCCAACCCCCATATACTACACACGTATAGTGATTTCCGTTTTTCTAAGCAACTACATGTTTCTGTCAGTGCATGAGATATACATATATAGTATACATATGGGCCATTCCATCAATTGGCGACATGGTTTTGTACCCGTGGTTCTTCGATTTTGACGAAACTTTAGAATATCATAATATAGACCTAAATAAGAATATCTGTAAACTTTTTAGTGGTCAAAGTTGCTCCATTGCTTTTTGGCGCGCAATTCAAATTGAGATCAAACAAAAAAATTACTATATCTTTTATTTTTTAACGACAAAATTGAGTAAAAAAAATTTGGAAGTTATCCAATTTTATGTAAAAAAATCTCAGCTTTCTGATAAAAATATTTTCAAAATCCAAAAAAAACATTTTTTTCCAAAAATCCCGTTTTTTGTGCTTTTCCCCCAATTATTTTTTGAAAATTGACTTTTTCATTCGATTCCTCGTTCAATTTTACATAAGAATTAGTGTTCAAAAATATGGGACTCTGATCCCATGAACAACAAAAAAAAGTTAACATTATTGGCATTCCTATCGCAGTGTGAAAATAATCGATATCGGCCAACCACGCCTTCTTCGCATATTTCAAATTTTCTTTTCCATCTAACTCCAGTACATAATATAGAAAATATTATCAAATTTGCGGTTTGCTTTATAATATGTAAGCTATGTTAACAAAACTAACTGAACGTATGATATTGGACCTATTATAGACGTAATGCTGAATATACAATGTGTGGGGTGTGTAAGTTAAAAAACGTTTCGTTATTTTTACTAAAAAAAATGTTTTCTGGGAGCTATGCTCCTTTATTGAATTCCACTTAAGAACTAAAATTAACAATTAATTATACTTAACTCTAGACCTGCCGCTGCAACGGGTACGGAGTTTGCTGACGCTGCGCTTCCCACAGGTTGGCACTTCGCTGACGCAGCGCTTCCCACAGGTTGCCACTACACGTGTCGCACTCTCAGCGATTTAGTGGTGTCATATTATATTACTTTGTATCATATGATATTAGTGCATCATATGATACTTTTTGAATGTATGGGGTGCTAACTAGTCCCCCTTGAAATTCAAACGTCCTCGTTTGAACCTTTAGGTGTATTAAAAATTTGGTTGAGTCCTTCTATTGCGGTTTGTGACAGTTTATTGGGTTCCTCTTCTTTTTGTTTCATCAGAAGATTCTTCCCGAAAATTAAGGCGATGATTATTAAAATTACGATTAGAGTGATGCTGGTTCCGAATTTAACTCTGTTTGCTGCTTCTAACAGACTTACTTCCTTTGTATTGTTGAAGTTAAGCTGTTTCAGCATTTCCAGCGAGAGGAATTCTTCTATCTTGAGTGGTGCGGATGACGGTTGTAGGATGGCTGGTAGTGGTTTACTTGCTGTTCTTTCTTCGCTATAGAACTTTTTCCCGTTGATAGCAATAGTTACGTTGGTATACAAAATGATGAAAGTCCCGTTTAGAAATGTAGATTCGTTGTTTATTAAAATTTCTCCGTTGTATTTATTTGAAAGTAAAATTCCAGGTCCCATTTCCTCTATAGTTGGGATATGCTGGTTGTTGACCTCCGTGCAGTTTGGCAAACGACTTTTTAAAAGATTATTTATACAAGTATCATTACTTAAATCTACTACATTATTACTTAAGCATATTTGTAGGGAATTGTATTTCTTACAATAATTTTCTATTCCATAAATTCCCTTTTCGCAGTTTAAAATTGTATTAAAATTTATCTTATTGATCCTCCCGTTATTTTTTACTGCCCTAATATCTAATGTTTTACAATTTTGGTTATCTACGGTTGGGAGGCTAACAATATAAATTATAATTTTGCCATTAGTTGCAATTTTTATTTCCGAAAATTCGAGTGCTTCGTCTAAATTTACATATGGAATATTGTCATTGTCTATTACTTCTTTCACAATATTTATTTCTTCATTTGATAAAATAAAAGAGTTTATTATGTTGGCTTTTGCCCAATGTATTGCGTATGCAATATTTAAAATTTCTTCTTTAATTATTTCTAATTTATATTTTAGCTGTAAAAATGCTTCAATTTCTAAACTTTTTTCATTTTGCATGGTTTTAATTATATTATTTGTAATATTGGTTATTTCGCTAATTTTGCCAATTGTAAGGTTTGTTAATTAATACCTGATTATTGTTATTTTGTAATACATTATTTATTTTATTTGAAATTATTTCGTAGTCTTCATGGTCAGGACTTCCTGCAATCCATTTCCATGCGCTACCCAGGAAATTTAATGATCTTTTTATTTTTTGTTCTACTTTGAGATTGTTAAGTTGGGCTCTTATCTGTGTTATCAAGTGGAATATGAAGGGGTAATTAGGGTTTTTGCGGATAGATTCGGTTTTGATAGTCGATTCTATGTGGTCAAGTGTGTCCGTATATTTTTCTATGTCAATTTCATGTATTATCCTAAATGTTCCTGTTTGTAGTCTAGCCGTTCCCTTTTCTATTGTTATTAATTGGGAGTTCGAGTAGTCGAGGATCTGTACTTCCGCCAGGCATAGCGGTAGTAGTATTCTGAAAAAAATATCGTACATATTTAGTTACGTATTCTTCCTTTGTGAATTATTTGTCCTTTTTCTGTTAACACGGTACTATTTCTATCTTCCTTAACTATTTCCTTACTGTAGGGTTTACTTAACTTAGTTCCTAAACTTCTATTTTGAACTGAATGATTATACTCAGATACTGCTCTTTCTAAAAGCTCTTCAAAATTTCTGTGTCCACCGTTTTCTTTTATACAACGCATTATTTCGATTAATGTAGAGTGGAACCTTTCCACTTGTCCGTTAGCTTGGCTTTTGTATGGAGGAGTAGCGTAAACTTCTATTCCTAATTCGTCTTTCATCATAAATTTTAAAGAAGCTGAGTTTAAAGATGGCTCATTGTCGATAACTATTAATTTTGGTACTCCGAAAAAAAAATATAATATCTCTTAAAGGTTTTCTGACGTCTTCTATTGCTCTGCTATTTAGGCTTTTTGTTATTGCGTATTTTGTAAATTTATCTAAAGCTGGCATGACTATTTTTCTCTCTGTTAAAAATATATCGATATGGACTGGGTGTCCTGGATATGTTGGTAATGGAGTTTCTGCAATTTTCGGTTGATTGGGATGTCTCTCATACTTATTTTCTTTACAAACGGTGCAGTTGGCTATTATTCGTTTTATTTTATTTAGCATACCTGGAAAATATTTTGTTTCGAGGATTTGTGTTTTATTTTCAGTGGCATTCCTCTACGCTCTTAAATGTTGTTTTAATATGACGTTCTCCTGTTCTTGTTCGTTACTAATATCTTCA
Organism: Bactrocera tryoni; assembly: GCF_016617805.1. Lineage (NCBI taxonomy): Eukaryota > Metazoa > Arthropoda > Insecta > Diptera > Tephritidae > Bactrocera > Bactrocera tryoni. The sequence continues at coordinate 9,263,810 of NW_024396366.1, read as the reverse complement.
ACTAGTTTTTGGGTATATCGTCTTTTAATGTTACTAAAATGAAAAGGATAGATATTTTGCATCATACCCATTATCCTTTCTTCTGTATGAATTCCATTTATAACAGATGGGTTAAGGTATCGTTTCAGGTAAGAAATCAATAGCTTTTCGTTGTACTCTGGTTCTGTAATTATATGTCTATGAACTGTTGGAAAAATTATTTTAAATTGATATGAGGATATTTCATCGATCTTGAAAAAAATTTGATTTTTGAAAACATTAATTGGAACTTCTGTACAAGGGATTAAATTGTGGCTTGAGCTTTCATCGCTATGGATCGTAGGTGTGAGTGAATTTATTTGAATTGGTATCCTTGAAAGGGCGTCTGCAACGACATTTGTTTTACCAGGTTTGTAAGTTAGTTCATAGTTATATTCTTCTAAAATGGCTTTCCATCGCTTCATTTTACTATTAGTATTCTTATGGCTTAAGGCATAGGTAAGAGGTTGATGATCGGTGATAATTTTAACTTTTTTTCAACCGTAGAGGTAATTTCTAAGTGAATTCAGGGACCATATTATACCAAGCATTTCTTTCTCATTGGTAGCATAATGCTCTTCGGCTTTACTTAAAGTTCTCGATATGAAAGTAATTTTGGTCTACCGTCTTGCGATAGCACTGGCACCTGATGCGAAATCTGAGGCGTCGGTCGTTAGTTCAAAATCTTTATCGAAAGTTGGAATCCTTGGATACTAAAGTATTTTTTTATTTCTAGTTAAATGCTTCTAAGGCCTCGTTGTCTAATTCTATTTCTATTTTCTTCGAGTTTCGTTTGGAGACATGACCGGCTTCTCCTCTTAATAGTGCTGTTAATGGTTTAGCTTACTTTTGCGTAATCCTGTATAAATCGTCAGTAATACAACTCTGACATACCTAGGAAGATTCTTAATTCTTTGAGAGTTTGTGGAACTGGAAATTTAGCTACCGCTTCTACTTTTCAGGGTTTGTTTTTATTCCATTTGAACTGATTACATATCCTAAAAATTCTACTTCCTCTTTAGCGAATGTGCATTTGTCTAACTGGATTTTCATATTTGCCTTTTCTAATGTTTGGAATACTAACTCTATATTTTTAAAATGCTCCTCTTCATTTTTTCCAAATATAATTACATCGTCAATGTAAACGTAGCATCTTACTCCGGGCATCTTAGACGGGGGTTTCGGTTATTGTCCGGATTTCACCTTTTACGAGAGTGGTGTAGGTGAGTTTTTCATCAGGATCAGAAAAAAGGTTTGGGCATTTATCAATAATATTATTAACTTTATTTTGTTGTTGTAAAGAGAGGTGTGGAATATTGATTGCCACATTATTCACTTCGTGTGATATTCTTTGCTTTAACCTTATATTTATACTTTGACAAATCGTCATTAAATTTTTGTCGGTATGAATAATTGCTTTTAATTCTTTAAGTGTATCGTTGCCTACTATGCCGTGAAACGACCTTTAAAGTTGGCAATATGAAAAATTTTATTTTCCCTACTGTTGGTCCAAAAATGTCGACAAAGGTGTGGTGGGTAATTTCGATTGTCCCGGCAACTGATTTTACCGTAAAGCGCTTATCGCCGTTCAGAATTGGATTCCTAATTCTAGTGATTGAATGTAATTCTTATTGCCGATCCGTATCAATAAGAAAATCTATTGTGTCTCCGCGCCTTGTTCTAAATTCGTAATAAGGCAGCGAAGACGGCGCTAATCTAAAAAATTAATAGTATCAGGCTCATTTTTACCTGCATTATCATAATTGCTATAGGAATTGTCATCATATATCCCGTTCGGGTCTAATTCGACTGCGTTAGTAAAAAAATTTCTTTGTATTTTGCTTGGAGGGTGAGTCAGTTGTGCAGAAATATGACGTTTCGGTGGTCGATTGTCCTGGAATATATTGGGCCTATTTTGATAATTAATTTGTCTTGACCGTATGGACTGGTCTACTTCCATTGGGGTCGGTGGTTTAGGTGGTAGGTTCGGTCTGTTATTAAAGGAGGTATTTTCTCTAGCAATATGGGGGTTGTTCGGGTAATTGCTGAACCTCGGAATGAATCCTTGGTTATTTTGCATATAGTTGCGAAAATGTTGGGGATATCGGTTTGTTTGGCGACCGAATGCCTGTTGGTCGAAATTTCGTCTGGGGGAATGGGAATACGTTAATTCGGGGTAAAAAGCTCTGTTGTTATTGAAATTATTAAAGTTGTTATTGAAATTATTAAAATTGTTATTTCGGGGAGGTCGTGGTGGTGGTTGGATATTGGGTTTGTGTGTGTTGTTCGCATGATTTATTCTATATGTCATATTGTCAAGTTTTTGACATAAATGTATTGCTTAGGGCAAGGTCGTCGGTTCTCTCATGCTGAGAAGACGAGGTAAGTCACCATTAAGTCCTCTAATAAATGTGTCAAGGGCTTTATCCCTATATGAGTTTGTCATAGTCCGTATGGATTCGTCACTTAGCTCAAGACATGAAATTTTGTCTAATATAAGTGAAAGGTGTTGGTAAACTTTTTGGTAGAAGGTCGCTATGTCGTCGTAACGTTGGACCAGAGTGGTCTTCTGGTATTCGAGGGTACCTATGTCCCTTTTATCCGAGTAATGCATCATAAAGCATTTTCGCATTTGACTCCAATCGAGTGGAGTATTGTATGATTCTAATGCGGTGTCGGCGTCGCCAATTATTTTATGCCTTATCGTATGGAGTATCGCAAAGTATTTAGGAGTATTCTTGACTCCCTCATAAGCTTTAAAAATACTGTGTCTCATGCTCTTCCTCCAGGAGTTAAATTCACTCTGAGATCGTCCTGAAAATTCCCTAAGGCATTTAACCATGTTCGGAATTTTATCTAGTTCGTTTATGTTATTCGCGTTCAGTGTCACACTGTGGTCGGGTTCGGTAAAGTCAGTAATATTCTTGAGTACTCATTCGTTCGAGTACTTCGAACTATTGTCGTTATGGAAGGCTTAGGGGTGGGAGGGTTTAAAGGATGGTTTGGAAGGATTTGTAGGATGGGTGGTTTGCCCATAGTCTATCCTCATTTGATTTAATTGTTCAATTAGCTCTTCAGCTGTATCCGGCATTATGATAATCTTTTCTTTTAAGTTAATTAGTTTTAAAAAAAAAATTTCGTTGTAATAGTACTTTCTTTGACAATATTAGAATCTTTTTGCAAAGCTTACGTTAATTTAAGGCTTTTTTTCCTTTTTGTATCGGATAATTAATTTCTTTCAATTCAAGTTTCGTATTCTTTATAATAATAATATTCTTTATAATTTCTTTTTTTCTTTTTGTGTCGAATAATTATTTTCTTTCAATTCAAATTCCGTATTCTTTATAATAATAATATTCTTTGTAATTTCTTTTTTTTCTTTTTTTGTGTCGAATAATTATTTTCTTTCAATTCAAATTCCGTATTCTTTATAATAGTCTTAAAATATAATATTTTATAAATCTTACATTAGGTGTTTCCAGCTTTCCATAGGATGTTGTGATGCGCTCCGGGGTTGTCCCTTTTCTTTAACAGTACTGAGGTCCCTCGGCGTTTAAAAATCCCACGTTGTGCGTTGTAGCCGCTCGTTAGCACAGTATTTATTGTATTTTCCGTTGTTACACACTTTTTTTTTTTTTTAACTCACGGAGCCTTACTTTTTTATTTTCAGGCTTTTCTTTTTTATTCACAATCACTACCGTTCGCCACTCGCGAAGCCTTACTTTTTGTTTTTCAGGCTGTTACTATTTACGCGCGCTGGTCCTGCTCGGGCGCCAGTTAAAAAAAACGTTTCGTTATTTTTACTAAAAATGTTTTCTGGGAGCTATGCTCCTTTATTGAATTCCACTTAAGAACTAAAATTAACAATTAATTATACTTAACTCTAGACCTGGCGTTTGCCGCTGCAACGGGTATGGAGTTTGCTGACGCTGCGCCTCCCACAGGTTGGCACTTCGCTGACGCAGCGCTTCCCACAGGTTGCCACTACACGTGTCGCACTCTCAGCGATTTAGTGGTGTCATATTATATTACTTTGTATCATATGATATTAGTGCATCATATGATACTTTTTGAATGTATGGGGTGCTAACTTATATACAGGGTTTGTACGGCAAATAATAGGACTGATTTTCTTCGACCGCTATATTCGGTATAGGGCGTTCCATTCCTTGTGTTTGTTGATGTGAGTTTTTTGCTGCAGAGAGACGGGTGCGAATCTTGACTGCAAAAAGATAGTGGTCCGAGTCAATGTTAGAACCTCAGAGCGTACATAATCGATCTGGTTGGTAGCCTTTCGAGCCGGAGACAGCTAGGTAGATTGAAGGTATTTTCTTATGCTGGAATCTAGTACTACAGCTAAACATATTTTCGGGCTGAATTTACCGACTGTTGTGCCAAAGATACCTTTTTTGACCACCCTGTCGTTAAAGTCGCCAAGCATGATTTTGACTTAATGGCAGGGGCAGCTGTCATAGGTGCGCTCCAAGTGGTGATAGAATTCATCTTTGATCACCTCGTCATTCTCTTCGACAGGGCGTGGGCGCAAATCAGCGATATGTTTAAGAGCTTCGCTTTGATGCGGATTCTGACTTAACGTTCATCCAAGGGGGTCGATGTCAGCATTCGGCGACGGAGTTTCTCTCCCATCGAGAATCTCACACCGAATTTGCGCCCTTATGGTCATTGTAGTAAATGTCACAAGGACTTACTCACCTCAGTTCTTGTCCCATCCATAGAATTTCTTTGACGGCAGTGATGTCAGCCTTTATTCTAACGAGGACATCAACCTTCTGTTTCTGTTTCGCCTTCTTACTTTAGCACGCGTTCAAACCGATGTTTTTTGGCTACCCAGAAAAGACTTGATCTATGACCAGAAGTCGTGAGCTGCTTAAGCCATATGTAAAATAATTGTTTCTGGCCACTCCCAAGTGATTTGCAGTTAGAGAACTTTCCTCACTTGCGACTCCAATCTTTTAAGAAAACTTGTCTGTATAATTTCATTTCACATTTTGATCAACGTAAACAGTTTAAAGTCAGCTGGAAAGTAGACTATACTGTGTTTATTGTGATAGAAAGAGACCTGCGTTGGTTACATTTTCTTTAACATTGCTCAGACTTTCTTCTTCTTTACTAGCGTAGACACTGCCTACGAGGTAATAGTCGAGTTAGTAACACCACCCCAGTCGTTTCTTCTTTTCGCTTTTGGCACCAATTCGATATTAATATCATCGGGGTAGGCCAGCAATTGTACACTCTTAAAGAAGATTGTATCCTCTCTATTGAGCTCCGCAGCTCGTATTATTTTTTTCAGCAGCAAGTTAAAGAACTTGCACGATAGGTCCCTACGCTTGGTATCAACCCTTTCGGAGATGTCCTTCTCGATCCTGATGGAGCTTTTGGTCCTACTCAACGTCAGCTTACACAGCCGTATTAGCGGGAATACTAAATTCAGACATAGCGGTATAGAGGCAGTTCCTTTTTGTAGTGTCGAAGGCGGTTTTAAAATCGATGACGAAGTGGTGTGCGCTGATCTTCCTTTAACGGGTTTTTCCAGGACTTAGTGCTTGGTGAATATCTGGTCGATAGTAAATTTTTTAGGTCTAAGGCCACACTGTTAAGGTCAAATCTGTTTGTTGAAAGTGGGCTTCAGTCTTTCACACATTACGCTCGAGTATGCTTTCATCTGACCATATCTTGCTTGTCAATTCTTCGTCGCCGTATTTGAAAAACTCGGCCGGTAATCCATCAGCCTTTATCACGTTGTTATTCTTCAGGCGGGTAATTGCTTTCGAACCACATCATAGTCGGGCAATGAAACATCTATCATCGTCATCGATTGGGGTGTTGGGTTGGCCATATTCACATGCTACTGTTTCACTGCCGTGCCTTTAAAGTGCCATAACTAAACACTATACAACTGTGATTTGACACAGGGCATTGTAATAGAAAGGGTCACTTAGGAGCTAAAAATGTTGAAAATGCAATAACCAAATTCGCTCATGATAAATCCTTAAGTATCCCTATCGACTTTATACAAATGGATGAAATCGGACGGTAACCTCGCTCACTTCCAATAAACCGGTACTCTTAAAACTACACAGTACTTAAAAGCACGTTAAATAATTAAGTAAATACGCAAAAAACATGACTCGAGATGGTACAACACGGTTTTATAGGAGACGGTTTTTAAATAAGACGATGGATGTCGCCCATCTTTCCATATAACGCTATTGTAAATTCCATCCGATTGTTTCACTTTTGAGTATACAAATTAAGAGCCGAACAATGTATCCACATAAAAATCAATATTCGCGAAGCTTTCTTTTATGAAAATGGAATTTTATTGTAAGGAAATAATTGCAAGTGAATAATTCAATGTATTTCTCATCGGGAACCATCAACTTTTTCTTGTATTGAGACAGCAGAAAGACTTTTTGTGTATCTTGGTATTTAGGTCAAAAGGAACAAAAGTTTGTCTTTGACTTCCAATGTTATCGAGTAATGTCTCTTTTTTCATAGCCATCATTCACTCGGACTGTTGTTAATATCGAACCAATCACGGCACGTTGTTTCACTAGGGGCAGCCCCACCATAATCTTTGGGCAGTTTCCTGTATGCTTCAGCTTCCAATTTATTTGACTGAAAGAAGAAAATCAACACTTCCCACAAATAACGATTATTTGGTGAGAAATCGGTCATATGTACTATTGCTATATAGGGGAACTGCAGTTTCTTTTTCAAATGTCTAGATTAGGTTTGTCACGTTTTGGATATATCAAAATCGATCACCACTAATTATTGGAGCCAAATATTGACAAAAAGCGGAAACTTAGTTGCGCACCCAATATATGAAATATCTTAGTAAATTGTAGTAAAACTATAGCTTAGAGTTTTGCACTATTCCAAACACTATACAGAAGAAGTTAGTGTAGATTAGTGAACTTAATCTTAGGGTTGTTGCTCGATAATCCACCTGACGCATAACTCTTCAGAAATGATTGGGGACTGTATGGTCATCAAGTGCACAAACCGAATCTCCTTGGAATTCTTGACGGGTAATGTCGCTAAAATCAGCGACGTGTTTGAAGGCCTCAAATTGAAGATTATTGCTGTCAAGGTTTACTCAACAGGATCTCATTTACGTATTTGGATGTCCAAATGGTTGGTAGCGCTGAATGGAATATTTTCAATTCAATTGAGATGGGGGGAAAGCTGGATCATATGTAGCTTTACCTCAGTGGTACAAAAAATCTGTGTCCTCCAAAGCTAAATTTCTGGGGATTGTAAACGATACCAAACCGAATTGAACAATTACAATTGAAATAATAAAAAATATTCTGTCTCTCACATCTGTAAAAGAATACTTACCAGGAACTGGTAATTGAAAATTTACTTTTAAGAAAGAACAAACATCCTGCCTACCGCATCTGCAAAATAATACTTAGCAAGAACAGGGACCCTAAACCAAAAATAGTTATGTGGATGTATATGGCCGCCATTGGACTAAATTTTGACATACGAAGTACTCGGGAGGATGACGAATCCGAAGTGGACTACGGAGTAAGGCAGTTGTTTACTAAAATCAAACTCCAAGCAGAGGTACTAAGTATAAAGGGTATTAAAAGCAACTATATACAGATATAGAATTGCTGACCTTGTCCACGCCTCTTATTAACTCCAGCCTAGTGAAGACCGATATTCATTGATGCTTTTTTCCTATTGCAACCAGTTGCTACAGGGTATTATAGTTTTGTTCACATAACGGCTGTACGTATCACCTAAAACTAATCGAAATAGATATATGGTTATATAAACATATATGTATAAATAAATCAGGATGACGAGAAAAGTTGAAATCCGGTCTGAGTCTGTCGGTAAAGAGAAAGCAAAGTGCATTGTTACAATCGACACATGCAGGATGGGATAAGCTGAAATGCGTGAGTGTGAAGAGCTTGACAAGCTGGCTGACAGGGGAAATGCTCGAAAATTCTATGACAAATTGCGGCAGCTAACAGAAGATTTTAAGACAGAAGCCATACACTTTTGTAGAACCCCCAAAAGTCATCTATGCCCAGAGCATACTAAAATTATAGAGGGAACACTTCTCCAACCTACTGAAATCGAACAGGCGCCAGGAGAAGGCGAACCCGACGAACAAAAACCAAACTCTTAAAGTCGATTATTATTCCCGTCCTGCTATATGGTGCAGAAGCTTGAACGATGTTAACAAATGATGAGTCGACGTTGGGAGTTTTCGAGAGAAAAGTTCTGCGAAAATTTATGGTCCTTGGCAACAGCGAATATCGCGTTCGATGGAACGATGAGCTGTACGCGATATATGACGACATTGACATAGTTCAGCAAATTAAAAGACAGCGGCTACGTTGGCTAGGTCATTGTTGTCCGAATGGACGAAAATCCTCCAGCTCTGAAAGTACTCGACGAAGTATCCGCCGGGGGAAGCAGAGGAAGAGGAAGACCTCCTTTTCGTTGGAAGGAGCAAGTGGAGAAGGACCTGGATTCGCTTGGAATATCCAATTGACATGTAGTGAAAAGAAGAAACGACTGTCGCGTTGTTGTTAACTCGGATATAATCGCGTAAGCGGTGTCTGCGCCAGAAAAGAAGAAGAAGGGGCGTGAACAGGTTTTATTGGATTTAAACAATATTTGGTCGTAAGAGGGCACCCACGAAAGCCAAAGACGTGCAAAGTTGCGACTTGTTATATTAATTGCTTCTCGATTTGTGTACTGAAATCTGAACGAACCAAATATAATTGAAAATTTTGGTATATGAAAAGTAGGCGTTGTTGTTGTCCGATTTCGTCCATTTTAACAATGTAACATGAGAATATAAGAAGAATGCCACGTACCACATTTTGTCGAAATCGGTTAGTGCGGTTTAAGATATGGCGTTTTACCACCGTCCAATTTTTATACCAGCTCATGAGACTCTCTTATACGATCTCGGTGGTAAAATTTAATGCCTCTGGCATAATTAGTTATTGATTTATCGCGCTTTTAGTAGTTTTTAACAGTACCGTTATTTGGAGAGTGGGCTGGCAATCCTCCGATTTTATCCATTTTTTCATTGTCGGTAGAAATTTTTATACTCGTAAGATTTGTACTCAGGTAATTTAGTTTTTTATAATTTAAGTGGTTTAGAAGATATCTACATCAAACTTGTTAGAGGGCGGGGCCACGCCCACTTTTTCAAAAAAATTGAAAAAAATTTGAATTTGAAAAATTTTTATATTACCCCATATCTATAGCGATTAGTTTTGGTGATACGTACAACCGTTAGGTGAACAAAACTATAATACTCTGTAGCAACTGGTTGCAAGAATATATAATTAAATTATGTAATTATTTTATTGAATTATATAAAGTAAATTAATTGAAGTTTTTTTATGAGAAAAAAAAATGGTGAGCTTCCAAAAAAAAAATGACGATTTTACTTAAAAAAAATTGATTATTTTATAATTGATCGTGTTAAATGTTTTTCGTGTATTTTTTCGAAAAGTTCATTCAAAAACAAAAATTTTAAAAAAAAGGTCCCCAAAAGTCAATTCCTACAAAAGTTATGGCTATTTGAAAATAAAAAAGCCATTTTTTTTTTAAATTCATAACTTTTTTGAAGTTGGACAAAAAATTTTGAAAAAAGTCTCAAAAATGTTTTTCAAAGGTTAGAAAAGGATGAATAAGTTTCAGCAAAATCTAAAGGGGTCGGGTTCAAAAGTGGTCGATTTAGTATGGAATACCCCATATGTAAAAGAGAAAGAGGAGTTATGCAATATCGTCTTATTACAGATATATTGCAATTCAATTTGATCATAAGGAGTCATGAAATTTACCGTAAAACTTTCACTGCTGGCCTATTTACAATCTGTGGTAATTCGTGGGTGTGTGTGCCGGAGGAGGCATCGATGTTGTCAACACGTTAGACTTCGAATTCCTTGGAATGGTGGTAGCAATTGGTAAAAATCATACAAAACAAATTACATAATTAAGCTGTTTTTAAACAATAACAAATCAAATAAACACTCAAATAATTAATTTTCGTGGGGAAAAAAGTGAACATCAGCTGTTTCTTTTACACGTTACTTGTGCGTATATTAATTTAGCTTCCCTGTTCTAAGAATTTCCAACTGTAATCATCGCTGCCATACTGATCAAATAAAAGTAAAAAAAATCTTCTAATTCAAGCTTTATTATCGACCAAACTACAGGTTGCTAATATCCAGTAGAGAGATCATTAGAGAATAAAAATGGCTGAACTTCTTCATGAGGTGACGCCGAGAAACAATCTCAGCTCATTTAGAGTAAATAAAATAAGAGCATTAGAAAAAACTAACTCACCTATAAGTCAGAGGCTTAAAACTTTGGAAGCGATGTGCAATCAGTTGCATAAAAATAACATAGCGTTAAAAAAAGAAACCGAAGAACTAAAAACTAGTAAAAGCAAACATGTGAGTATTGAAACAAAACATTCTAGTATGAATGTTACTCAAATATAGGAAACTGATGAAGATAAGCTAGCTAAAGAGACTAAGTGGATGTTTTAATTTCTTATTTTTCCATACTCTTGCCGTTGGGAAAAGTACGAAATGCAAGCAAAGTTGTTACAGTTCAGTAATAATTTTTACCTTTATTTATATTGCTAGAAACTTTATTTATTAATTATTTAAAAAAAAATTGTTGATGTTCGCAGAATATATATATTGTATATATGTATGTACGAAAGGGTAGAACTCGGGATAAATGAAACTTTCGTTCGACGGCATATCGCAAAAAGAAGTGAAGTTCTCGTTTCTCCGTCCCTTTTGTTCCCCTTTTGTTGTGGTGTAAAATGCAATGGTATCGTAGTTGGTGTGTGATATGGATTGTAGGTGATGTCGAGGTGAGTGTGGTGAATGTAGCGGGTTAGTGATGTATATTTTAATGTGGTTTATGTAACGTATTATTGATGCGGGATCTGTGGTTAGGTGTTTGGTGTTGATATGGCGCTTGACTACATGCTGTGTGGGTCAGGGGACTGAGTCTCATTTAGCCTCCTGGCCGGTGAATAAGTCGTTGCAGTTGCTGGAGCGTGGCTACAACGGTTCTGAGGCCTGAGATGTGGTGCGGACGCGGCCTTTGTTGCTGGCGTCATGTCGACGTCCCACTTTGTGGCCGCCAGATACGGGATAATTCATTGGCGGTCATCGTACTGCGTCGCGTTGCGGCCACCAGAATGTTGACCGATGTCATGTCTAGTGGTTCGGTGCAGCATGATATAATGAGGCCACATACATATCTCGCACAGGTTCCCCGATGTACACTCCTGGGTGTTATGGGTAGGTGCCAGACAATTAAGGCAGTCGCTGTGTGCCCTTTAAATATGGCGCAATGCGTCAACCGGTGCGGTCGACGACATATTGGGCACCGAATGGGCCGCGGATCTGCTGCTGCTATGTGCGCTGACGGCAGTGCTCGCGCTCCACAACAAGGACCCATTGCTGTGGTAGTAGTTGTGGTTCGGGGCGTTGCAAGTGGCTCGCAGCCGCATAAGTGGCTCGTCATGCTGATCGACCATTTAGGATGTTTTGTTAGTTAGTTTTAAATATGTATTTTATCCGGTTTATTTGAGGGTTTTATCGGTTTCGTTTCGATGGTATCGGCGGTCGGCAAAAAGCATAGTTTAACGAGCGGTCTTGTTAACTTTCCTGGTTCTGTACGGAGATCGACTACGCGAATATGACCATCGGAGCCTTGGTAAAGCTTCTCTATGCTGTCAAGCCGCCATTCGGTAAGGGGGAGACATTCGTCATGAATAAGGACACAATCTCCAACCTTTGGCGCATTTTCTGTAGTTCTAATGGTACCTCTTGTGGAGATCTTTGATATAGTCTTCTTACCATCGGCGACTGAAATCATGATAGAGAATTTTAATTCTTTGCCATCTATTTAGTAAGGATAGCGACTCCACGCCTGGCTCACCTGTGGCCAGAATGGGTGCTCCTTTTAGAAAATGCCCTGGAGTTACGGCTGTGAAATCGGAGGGGTCTTACGAGAGAGCCGTGAGGGGCCGTGATTTCAGAACGGCTTCGATTTTAGTTAATAATGTCGTGAATTCTTCATAATTAAATTTGTAGCTGCCAGCTAGCTTCTTGAAATGAGATTTGAAGCTCTTTACAGCTGATGCCCACAAACCACCCATATGAGGAGCGGTTCGGTGTATATACTGCCAATTCATACCATGGGAGCGTACTTTTGTACGATGGCAGGTGATACCTGTTTAAGGAAATCCACAAACTGTTTTTCTCTGGCTCGTTGAGCTACGAATGTTTTGCCATTATCGCTCATGATTCATGATGGGAAGCCACGTCAATCGTCGAAGCAAGCAAATTGCGCGAGAAAAGCCTCTGTCGTCAGATTAGTACATATGTACATAGCTCAAGGTGTACTGCCTTTGTCGTGAAACATACAAAGACAGCCACATAGCCTTTTATGAGAGTGTAAGACCTTAGCATGGACGCCTTTATTTGAAAAGGCCCAGCAAAATCGACATCTGTGGTGGTGGAAGGCAGAGTGAAATTGCAGCGTTCAGGGGGAAGTGCTGCCATAATCTGCGATGGTATTTTTTGCTTATGCATAGTACAGATCTTGCACATGAAAATGTCAGGCGACACTTGTTTAAAGAAATCCACAAACTGTTTTTCTGTCGCTCGTTGAGCTCCAATGAATGTTTGCCATTATCGCTCATGATTTAGGATGGGAAACCACGTCAAGCGACAAAGCGAGCAAATGCCGCGAGAAAAGCCTCTGTCGCCAGATTAGTACATACACAGCTCAAGGTGTACTGCCTTTGTCGTGAAACATACAAAGACAGCCACATAGCCTTTCATGACAGTGTGAGCCCCTAGCATGGACGCCTTTATTTGAAAAGGCCCAGCAATATCGACACCTGTGGTGGTGAAAGGCAGAGTGAAATTGCAGCGTTCAGGGGGAAGTGCTGCCATAATCAGCGATCGCATTTTTTGCTTATGCATAGTGCAGATTTTGCACATGAAAATGCATTTTTTGTTTTTGTTTTGTTCGGCGTGCAGCATTAATAAATGGATATATACCAGGAATAATGTGGCAATGAAGACTTCGCAGGTATTATAATGGGGTGAGGTTAGTTGTATGTTAGGCTTGAGTTAACAAGCCAACCGTTGGCACGAAGCAGACCTTTCATTTCTAGAAATGGATTTCGAACTAAGAGTGAGCTCTTTTTGCCAATCGGCTTCGAATCTCTTAGTAAACACATGTCGCGGCTGAAGTAGCGCGTTTGGGTGGATGCGATAAGAGCGACCTTTGCTTTTTGTAAGTTTTGGTGCGTCAATGCATCACAATGGGGGTAAGTTTCTCTTTTAACTTTAAGCTTAAGCCGCTGTAAGAATTTTAGCATATAGGCGACTACCCTGAGGGCTCGGGGGAACGATGAAAACCATTCAAGAATTTTATTATCATCCAATATTTTGTGATAGGTGTCGATTTTTCGATTTTCTAGGTCAATTATGTAGCGCATTGGCGATTGTGGCCAAGAATCGGGAGATTCTGTTAACCATCGGGGGCCACTCCACCAGAGGGTGGAGGTGGCGAGAAGCAGAGGTTTGCATCCTCTTGTACCTAGATCAGCAGGATTGTCAGCACTGCTGGACTCAGTAGTGTGTGAAAACTGGTCCGTTATCACAATCCATTGGGTGACTTTGCTGTTGTACTTTGCTTTTCAAATATAAGGAAATTAGTATCCAACAAATTCTCATTTGGTATATTTTTTAGGTTAATTGGGTGATTTGCTGTGATCTTTTTTAAGGGCAACCTTGCGATGTTGAGGGCATTTATTACCTGATAATTACTCGTATGCTTGTGGAAGACGGTGGCTTCCAGACAGAATATCGTCAAAATATGTTTGTGTTTTTACACTTGTGTTTTCTGGATTTTTGGTAAATTCATTAATACTTGTATGGTCACTTGTTTGTCGATCAATATTCTTTCATTCTCGTATCGTTCTTTTAAAGCTTCCCAAGCCAAATTGAAATTATTGTCATTAAGAGCGAACTGTTTTACTATGACGCCTGCTTGACCTTTGTTTTGGTGGCGGAGGTGATACAATTTTTGTGCTTGTGATTATTTAGAATGATTTATGTACACGGCCGTAAACATGTCCCGGAAGGACGGCCATTGTTCATAATCTCCATGAAATATTTCTGTGTCGCATGCTGGCACTTTGAGGTGAATGCCTGAACTTGCCTCTTGGTCTTGTGTTTGTGGCAGCTCAAAACTCTGTTGTGGAGTAGGTGCAATTGACTTTGTTAATTTTAATTGACCAGAGATCATGGCTTTTGTCTCTTCATACTATGCTTTTTATATTTAATTGTCCCACGTGGTATATGTATATTAGGCCGGGTCGATTTGTGGGGAGGCAAAAAAATCGCCCATTGCTTTATGAAAATCATATTCTAGGGATCAAAATAAGAAACTTTGCCGAAGGAACCATACCTCTGAAACGAATTCTGATGTCCCCCAATTTGGGTCGAACTTTTGGGTAGGGGCAAATTTTGAAAGAGAATTGAAATTACCATTTCATTCTTATTACCTCTGAAAGTGAGGAGAACTAAAGCAATAACCACTATGGTATTTCAAAAAAAATAATAAGTGATGTGATCATTCCATATCAAAAAGTTTACAATGAATCCTCTACACCGCAAGATGAAGCAACTACATCAACAACTATCTGAAAACCCAATGAGTCATATACCTAAGCATGATGTTACAGTTTTTGGTGTGTCTACTGATTTGACTGATCTTAATTTACCAACCCATCTGGATATCTTGAGATATTATTTTTACTTAAGCGAACGTGCTAAAACAGAACAAAAAAAGTTTTCCCATAAATCATTCACTATTCAAGTACAAGATAAGTTGATTGGAATTTGGGAAAAACTTGGTATGGAAATAATGCTGAAAAAAGTGTATGTAATAAATTGAATAAATTGCTGACAAGTATCAGAGCAAATCAAGAGAAGAAACAACACCCAACAATTTACAGAGTATGTAAATCTCTGAAACAATTTTTACATTGGAACATGTAAATGCGATTTGAAAGCAGCTCCATGTGCATGCGGCTGGGTTCCCGAACGCCTCAAAGGGTTCATGCACGATCAACATAACCAGAGAAGACTAACAATGAATGCATTTATGATGGAAACTGAAGAGCAAGGAGCAACGTCTATGTCATCAATGCCAACATACCAAGATCCCGATGATTCAACATACGCACCGCCACCGGTTCAAGAAGATATGGCTAGAAGCACAAGTTCACAATACACAGAGAGATACGATTGTTTTAACTTTGCCTTGGTATGTGACGGATTTGGTGTGCCTGACCGAGTAGCATCAGCATTGGGAACCGCTCTTTTGCAAGATTTTAAAATTAAAGATAAGCATGGGAAACCTCTCATCATGGATAAATCGAAAGTTCGCAGAGAAAAAGAGAAATGCAGACAAGAAATACTTCATAAACGGTTAGATGATACCAATTTGTTAGCGTTTTCATTCGATGGCAGAAAAGATGATACTTTAACGATAGATAAAATTGATGAGAAGTATCATACTAGGATGGTAAAAGAACCTCATCTTGTTATTTTGAGAGAACCCAATTCTGAATTGATTGGTTACGTAGGACTGGAACATGAAACCTCTGAATACAAAACAACCAAATTAAATGGGGTTTTCAACGATAAAAATATATCACTGGATACATTAATTGGAATATGCACTGACGGTGAGCCAACAAACACTGGCCCACACGGTGGAATTATACGACGATTCGAATTGCTGTTAAAAAGACCATTGCATTGGTTTGTTTGCCTTCCACACTTCAACGAACTACCGTTTCGGCATTTGTTTGAAGCTTTGGATAAATCAACCAGCACTGGACCAAGATCGGCAACTGGAAAACTGAGCCGTCAATTCGAAACTTGTGAAACTCTTCCGGTAAGTTATTGCTATCACTCATTTATTATAATTGTCAACCATTATTAATTATTTTATTATTATATAATTTTAGGTGGTGGACGGCTTCCAGAAAATTGAGTTGCAAAATGTGCCCCCTGCTCCAGAAAAAAAAGAATTTTCCACCGATTCGAAGTACTTATACGACATGGCCCATGCAATTTCTAGCGGCGTGGTTCCGGTGGATCTGGCTAACATCAAACCAGTGACAATTGTACATTCACGGTGGCTCACCAAGGCCGCTAGATTATTGCGATTATATGTGACACGGAAAATCCAGATGCAAATTTAAGAATTCTGGTTGAATTTATAATTAAATGTTATGTGCCAATGTACTTCAATATCAAGTAGTACAGCTCTGTCGTGTACGGTAGTGCATTATTTTTCAAGTTCATTGGTTGGTCACGATTTCTAGAACCTCGCTTACGCAAAATTGTCAATCAAGTAATTAATGATAATTCATATTATGCGCATTCAGAAAATATCTTGTTATCAATGTTGTTTGATGATAGGAAAGAAAAGCGCGACTGTGCCATCAAGAAAATTCTACGCTATCGAACCGATGTTGACGAGCCATTGGAACTTAGAGTTTATAAAAAACCAGATATAAACTTTAATTGCACAAGTTATAACGAAATGATCAATTTGAATGATATAAATATCGTATTTGAACCACCATTCACGCGAAGCATTCCGTACGATACATTGAAAGAATATTTAAATCAAGATGATCCACCGTTTAATGATCCAAAAATTCCATCACACATACGAGGAACGGAACGACATGTTCAATTGCTAGCTAGCGTTTCCAAACGGGTTATACCGGAAAATGTAGAGGCTGTTATGGCGACGACATTAGAGAGCCGTGCGAAATTGCTCAGACTTGAAAGTAAAAAAGACTTCAAACAATATTTTTTTTAGTTACTTTTCTATAACTCACTTAAATTAATTTTTTCATTTACATATGTTCTGACTAAATAAATTTCTTAAGAGAAAAAATACATATTATTATAAATTATTTAGCTGATTTTTTCATGTAAAGGCCAAAAATGGTGATTTTTTTGAAATTATTGTATTGGGATCCCCCCAGGGGAGTTCCAGGGGGTGTGCCACTAGCATGGGTGGATCGGCCGTCCAAAGTTAGTGGGGGTCGGTCATACTTTTATACTCGATTGGAGCACTCTAAATGGGTCAAAGTGGGATTTTTCAAAATTTGCCCCTACCCAAAAGTTCGACCCAAATTGGGGGACATCAAAATTCGTTTTAGAGGTATGGTTCCTTCGGCAAAGTTTCTTATTTTGATCCCTAGAATATGATTTTTATAGAGCAATGGGCGATTTTTAAATCGACCCGCCCTAATGTATATGTATTTGAGTATTCGGAATATAAATAAATAATGTTGTGTTCGCGTTGTTTTGTTGTTGTAGGCGCGATACGAATAGAAGAGAGTTCACAATGTACCAGTTTTTACCTCTTTATACTTGTTCATGTAAATATGTTGTTAAATATGTAACTTCGTATAATAATGGGTTGTCAAAACAGTCTTGCGGTATTTTTATATAATACGGAGTTGTTATTAGTTGATATGCATGTATGTATGTTTGAATGTATTCTTTCTTTTATTTCTCTTCTTGTATTTTTATTGTGCCTTTTGCTAGTTTATTTTAAATATACTGTTTACTGTTTAGAGAAACAGAAGGAGTATTACGGAAAATCGTGCAAGTGGATACTTGAATTTAAATTGTTGTTTTATTAGTTTGTTATACGTGTTTCTAACACAGGGGTAGGCAATAATTTTTTTTCGTTTTATATATATTGAGTATATATATAATAAAATTTTTCCCGTTTTGTACCGCTCAAATGGATTATATGAATTATATACATATAATAAATAGAAATGAAAACGATACACTTACTTTGCCTCGCTTCAAGGGGGTCTTGGGGGAAAGTAAGTGTTTGGTTTGTGAAGCTGTTAATGTTGTGGTATGCCAGTGCGCTCCAGTGTTCCTTTTCGTGGTGCTCCATATGCCTTGTTATTGTATTGAATTAAGATTGTCCAATCGCTCCCGAATTACGTTTGGTGATACGATTTTAGATTTAGGTTTAGATTTGTATCACGCTCCCGTTATATTTTGGCTTTGAATAACTGTATGAGCTTTAATAGCTTTTTTCCTTGTTTTTTGAACCGTTTGTTTAATATTTATTTAATATTTAAGTTTATGTACATGTTTTTACATACATGTAATAATCTTGTTTTCTATAACTGCATTCCACCGGTATATATATATTTTTTTGTTTTGTCACTGAACGCATTATGCTTTGAACTGTCTTTTTGATATGTTTTATGTGCGTTTTTGTCACTGCACTTGTACCGGTACGTTTTCAAATTGCAAATCTTTTTTTTCCTATAGTGCCTTCTACAGGCTCGAGGTACAAAGAAGTGAAGTTCTCGTTTCTCTGTCCCTTTTGTTTCTTTTTCGTTGATGTTTAAAATGCAATGGTATCGTAGTTGGTGTGTGATGTAGATTGTAGGTGATATCGAGGTGGGTGTGGTTTGTGTAACGTATTATTGGCATAATAAAATAATCAGATACGAAGAGCGAAGAACTTATTGGCCTAGAGGTAGAAAGAAATTGCCAGGCCTTCTTGACTTTTTTATAATCAATAAACTACCGAAACTCAACTTAAGTATTAAAGATGGCTCAGACTTAAGCTCTGACCATTCACAAGCGCTACTAACTCTGCATGAAAAGCCAATAATTTCGGCCGCCAAGCCAACGTTATGTAATAAGCATACTAATTGGTATAAATTACAAAGTATACTGAATAAAGTCGACCCAAAGCTTAAACACATAACGACAGGTGTTGAATATTTCTGGCTAAACTAAATCCACGGACTATTCACTCTGGAAAACTGCAAGAAATATGAATAAACAATTAAACATGTCGCATCATTAAAATTAAATGAAACTACATGCGCCAAAACGAATGTACAAAAAGCTGTCGTATTTGCAAATCATTTAGGAAACACATTTACGCCTAACGATGGATGTGAGATAAATTATGAAAATAGTTGGTTGGATCCACACCAACATTTCTTTTGTTAGTACGTGGGTTGGTATATATATTTCTGGCCTAATAATGTAAATAGGCATATTTATCAACGAAAATGTTTTGTTTTTTTTTTGTTTTTGTTTTTTATTTTTTATTTTTTTTTGTCGATTGCTGTGTTTCGGGCTCCTACGCATAGATCCATGATTCGTCACCTGTGACGATCTTATAAACGTCTTTTGAAGCACCGCGATCGTATTTTTCAGCATTTCTTTACACCAATCCACACGAGCCTTTTTTTCAGCGATTGTCAAATTGTGCGGGATCCAAAGAGAACAAACCTTTTTTACGGCCAGGTGTTCAAGCAATATCGAATGTATGCTGGTGGAAGAAATGCACAGGCATGCCTCTATCTGAAGGTATGTTACATGACGGTCTTGCATTATCAGTTCACGTACGGCATCGATGTTTTCTGGCACAACGCCTGTTTTTGGACGACCTTCACGGAATTCGTCTTTGATTGGCCACGATTGAATTCGTTGTACCAGTTTTTCACAGTGCTATAGGATGGTGCTTCATAGCCATACAAAGATTTTAGTTCATCGATGCACCCATGTCGTGATAATCCACGTCGAAAGTTGTGAAAAATGATCGCATGAAAATGTTCAGTTAATTCCATTTTTTGGCCGAGATGAATTTTTTAATTCCCTGTAAATAAAACAATTCACCATTAAATGACAAAACGTTCTGAATGATGTTATGCTAAA
The DNA here is from genome assembly GCF_016617805.1 of Bactrocera tryoni. NCBI lineage: Eukaryota > Metazoa > Arthropoda > Insecta > Diptera > Tephritidae > Bactrocera > Bactrocera tryoni. The sequence continues at coordinate 9,243,936 of NW_024396366.1, read as the reverse complement.
AAATGTCAAACTTTGTAACGTGGCTTTCACCACCTTACAATAATTTACTTCAACACTGTACATCATTTACCCCCACCATACCTCAACATAGAGCTTTCCACCATACTAGAATTATCCTGCACGTAGTAAACTTCACCTCACAGCATTGACCAAAGCTACGCACACAACTTACCTCTCTACACTGACGAAAGCTGCACTATGCTGCTAGATAAGCAAGCACTTCATACCGAATGCGATCATTTCTTCCAGCTCGCCAGCGAGGACGGTCGCCCAGCAGTCAGCAGCAATAGGCAGTAAGGAGCCGGGAAAATACTGCCCTGTATTCTACAGTCAACCGCCGTCTGGGAGTAACTACTCCTCACCAGAAGCCAAAGGACCATCACCGCCGTATAAATCACCGTGCCAACTTCAACAAGCCCCAACGACTGGCGCGCCAATTTCGCTCGCTTCCATCTGACTCGCCGTATAAATACACGCAGGTCTGGCTGTCCACATAAGGGGGTGTGGATACATCTTTACGAGAGTTTATATGCTAGGTACAATTGTAAAATGATAAAAAAAATATGTATTACCAGAAAATAAATTTAGTTTACAGTTTAAATTAAATCCATAAATACGAAAGTATCATGTATTGGCTTAAAAATAGCACTGTCGTCAGAAGATACTATATGTCTGACAAACTGTTGGGTTTTTTTTCTAATGTGCATTATCAACAAGAAAAAGTATTTTGAATTCCACACCTTTTTGTGTCATTTATTTCTGGACTGGGGGTAAATACAGTTATTAAACCAATATATTTATTTTGTTCACAAATTATTAGGGTACAGGAACGCTTTAGTATATTTTATTTTATTCCATTTTTGTTACAATAGAAATTTCACAGTATCTCTTCGTATTTATTCTTTACAATATCTCTTTTTCACTATATAAGCTTTACAATACTTCTGCTTCACTATATAAACGTTACAATATTTCTGCTTCACTATGGACTTTCCAATCTCGCTTCTTCACTAGTATGTAAACTTTAAAATATCTTGATGAGCTACATATATAAGCTCTACAATCGCTTCTTCACTATATAAGTTTCACAATATCTTCTTCACTATACGTTTATCGTAACGTTAAAAATGTCTGGCTTCGAATGTTAAATAAATTTAAATTTTTCCTTTTTTGTTGCGGTGTTGGTGAACTGACCGGGGCGCACGTGTGTCGGCGTACGTGCCTTTTTGGAACTGTGTGGAACAAGTGCCATCACAGCTTCACCTTCCCTTGGGTACAAAATGAAACAGGAACAAAAACCGTTGGATGTGGAGAGGATCAGTGATGCCCTTTTCTTTTTATACCCTGAACAGGGTATATTAAGTTTGTCACGAAGTTTGTAACACCCAGAAGGAATCGTCGGAGACCCTATAAAGTATATGTATAAATGATCAGTATGTCGAGCTGAGTCGATTTAGCCATGTCCGTCTGTCTGTCTGTCCGTCTGTCCGTCTGTCTGTATATATACGAACTAGTTTCTCAGTTTTTAAGATATCGTTTTGAAATTTTGCAAACGTCATTTTCTCCTCAAGAAGCTGCTCATTTGTCGGAACGGCCGATATTGGACCACTATAACATATAGCTGCCATACAAACTGAACGATCGGAATCAAATGCTTGTATAAAAAACTTTCACATTTGACAAGATATATTCACGAAATTTGGTATATGTTATTTTATAAGTTATGTTAAGTTCTTGTATGAACCACTTTCACATTTGACAAAATATATTGACAAAATTTGATATATGTTATTTTTTAAGGCATCAATGTAATCTCTAAAAACTTGTTTACAACGGATTACTATAGCATATAGCTTCCATACAAACTGAACACATAGTTACTAACAGAAATGCACCTGTGAAGGGTATTTAGCTTCGGTGCAACCGAAGTTAACGTTTTTTCTTGTTTCTGATTAGCTTGTTGATGTGGAGAGTGTTGTATTTATTCAGTGCTGCCTTTTTTTATGATTAGTGTGTTGATGTGGAGAGTGTTGTACTTATTCAGTGCTGCCGACTGGAGTTCATTTCGACATCCCGGCCCCCTACGCGAGGACTAGCCTAGTAGACGCTATAGTGCCTGTAGCGTAGCTACAACGCCGCTCAGGCCGGTGGGGCGGTGAGGTTGTGGCCTTATCTGGATGCGCGTGGATGTCGCATTGAGTGGGCGCCAGGGCCATCCAGCTTCTGGATGTCGTGGTCGTGCCACACGGTTTGGCTGCGATCGTCGGGTGGCCGTACGGCGGCCGAGTACAGTTGGGGAGACAGGATGTCCGGCGTTCCGATGCAGTAAGGTATGATGCGGTCTTTCACACAACCGGCACAAGGTGTCAGATTCGCACTCAAGCGTGGCGTGTGACTGGGCCAAGCAGTTTAAACAATGCCCATGTGCCTGTGCCACCTTCTGACGTTGTACAGGTAAAATTCGCTTGAAAATGGAGCAATGCTGCAGCCTATGTGAACGGCAACAGAGCGGACATCTGGTGTGGTGCGTTTTCGGAGGCGCCGGCGTCGGTGCTGCGCGTGTTGAGCTTCGTGCAACGGTTGGCGCCGTTGCTGCCGTGATGGATCGGGGCGCTGCTACTGGAACAGTTCCAGAGCGAGGCACAGTAACAGCCGAACGGAGAGTTGGCGTGGGGGTTACAGGTGTATCGGCGTCCATATCTATCTGTATGAAGAAAGAAAAATCGTAATGGTTATAATTTGATTGCCTGTAAGCGCGTATGAACAGGGTGCCACTTTAGGTGGCATGACTAAATGATCGTCCGTCTGTGGGGTTGCAAGATATATGTAGGTCTACGTCTGTCTTACGGCTTGAAGCTTATGATAACTATCTTTGCGGTTTTTCTTAATAATATCGACCTATTATTAATTTATTTTCTTTTTCCCGGCTTTTCGTATAGGTTTAGGAATGGTTATTATTTACGTTTTCGTAAGTAGCGGCAGTTGGCAAGAAACATAATTTAACAAGCGGCCGGGTTAGCGTTCCATTTTGCGTACGGAGGTCAACCACCCGAATGTGACCATCTGAACCATAGTGAAGTTTCACTATGCGGCCAAGCGGCCATTCTGTGGGGGAGACAATCGTCGTGAACTAGGACACAATCTCCAAGCATTGGCGCCTGTTCTGGGATTTTCCATTTATACCTTTTGTGAAGGTCCTTTAAATACTCTTCTTTCCATCGGCGGCTGAAGTTATGTGGAGAATTTTAATTCGTTCCCATCTTTTTAGTAAGGACGGCGACTCCATCCCTGGCTCAGGTGCGGCCAAAATGGGCGCTCCTTTAAGAAAATACCCTGGGGTAAGGGCAGCGAAGTCTGAGGGGTCTTGCGAGAGTACAGCGAGAGGCCGTGAGTTGAGAACAGCTTCGATGGTTAACAATGTCGTGAATTCTTCATAATTGAATTTGACGTTGCCAGCGAGCTTCTTGAAATGAGATTTAAAGCTTTTTACAGCTGATTCCCATAAACCACCCATATGAGGAGCGCTTGGGGGGATGAACTGCCAATTTATACCTTGAGGGGCGTATTTTTGAACAATATCAGGTGACACTTGTTTCATGAACTCCGCAAACTGTTTTTCTGTAGTTCTTTGAGGTCCAATAAATGTTTTGCCATTATCGCTCATGATTTTTGAAGGAAAACCCCGTCTTGCGACAAAGCGAGCAAATGTGGCAAGAACAGCCTCCCTGGTCAGATTAGTACATAGCTCAAGGTGTACTGATTTTGTTGTGAAACAGACAAAAACAGCCACATAGCCTTTCATGAGGGAAGGAGATCTTAGCATGGAAGCCTTTATCTGAAAAGGACCAGCAAAATCGACACCAATAGTGGTAAAAGGCGGAGCAAAGTTGCAGCGTTCAGGTGGAAATGCTGCCATAATCTGCGTTCGCATTTTCTGTTTATGCACAGTGCAGATCTTGCACATGAAAATGCATTTCTTGATTTGGGGCTTCAGACGTGGAATGGTATTATTATGGGGTGTCGCTCGTTGTATGTTATGCTTAAATTAGCAAGCCGACCATTGGCCCGAAGCAGCCCTTTCGTGTCTAGAAACGCGTTTAGAACTAAAAATGAGCTCTTTTTATCAATCGGCTTCGATTCTCTTAGTGATGATGTGTCGCGGCTGAAGTAGCGCGTTTGAGTTGATGCGATAGGAGCGACCTTTGCCTTTTGTAAGGCTTGGTGCGTCAATGTATCACATTAGGGGGTAAGTTGCTCCTTTCAGTTTATGTTTAAGTCGCTCTATGAACTGGAGCATATAGGCGACGACTCTGAGGGCTCGGGGGAACGATGAAAATCGTTAAAGTATGTCTTTATCCCCCAATATTGTGTGGTAGGTGTCGATTTTTCGACTTTTCCAATCATCGAGGGCCATTCCACCAGAGCCGGGTGGTGGCAAGGTGCAGGGGTTTGCACCCTCTTGTACCTAGATAGGCAGGATTGTCAGCACTAGCTACGGAGGATCCCACTAGGCCAAGTATTTGCCAGGTTCTGTTAGAAATATATGTTTTCCACGAATGTGGGGGTTTTCCAACCAGGCTAGGACTATTTCGGAATCAGACCAGAGATATAGCTTGTATTTCGCCATGTCTAAGTGGGTCTGCACCATGGAAACTAGTTTAGCAGGGCGCCGCAGAGTTCAAGTCGTGGTAGACTTATCGTGTTTAGAGGCGCAACTTTTGCTTTTGCTACTAATAAGTGGCTTGTGGTTGCGGTATCGCTTTGTGTGCGCACATATATGGTGGCACAATATGCCTTTTCAGAGGTGTCACAAAAGCCGTGTCGTTCCACTTTGTATTCGGGAGAATAGTTTACCCACCGTGGAACTTGTATCTGCGAGATGTCGTTCAGATTACTCGCGAACTGGGACCACTTTTCTAGACGAAGTGGTTTTACTTGCTCGTCCCAGTCGGTACCATCTAGCCATAATTCTTGTATCAGGATTTTGGCTTGTATCATAATTGGCGAAAGCCATCCTGCGGGGTCAAAATGTTTTGCCCCAGAGGAGAGAATTTGGCGTTTTGTAATGGCGGATAATGCGGATTTGGACTCAGTCGTGTATGAAAACTGGTTCGATATCGCATTCCATTGGATGCCCAGAGTTTGTGTGGTACTTTCCTTTTCGAATATAAGAAAATTAGTATCCAATCGTATCGTTTGGTATATTTTTTAAGATATTTGGGTGATTAGCTGTGATCTTTTTTAGGGGAAACCCTGCGGTGTTGAGGGCCTTTATCACTTGTGACAAGGACTCGTATGCTTGTGAGAGGCTGTGGTTCCCAGACAGGATATCGTCTACATACGTTTATGTTTTTAAGACTTGTGTTGCCAGTGGAAACTCTGACTTTGTGTCATCTGCCAGTTCGTGGAGTGTACGGATGGCTAGATAAGGGGCACAGTTTACGCCAAAGGTAACTGTTTTCAATTTAAAGTCGCGTAGTGGACTATTGGGAGATTTTCGGAAAATAATCCGTTGAAAATCTTGATCATCTTTATGAACAATTATTTGTCGATACATTTTTTCGACATCCCCATTGAATACGTATTTGCATATAAGTACGCCAATTTAATATGAGGAGCATTAAATCTGGTTGGAGTGTGGGTCCCGTAAATAGAATATCATTTAGGAAATTCCCTGAGCTAGTGGATCTTGAAGCATTGAAGACAACTCTAACCTTTGTTTTTTTTTTGTCAGGCTTTACTACTGCATGATGTGGCAAGTAGAATGAGTAATATTTGCCTTTTGAAATTTTTTCGCATGGGCTTACTTCCTCCATGTGGTCTAAGTGGAGGTATTCTTCGAAGACACCATCATAATCTTGTTTAAGCTCACCTTTTCTAAGTAGGTTTTTTTCCATACTTAGAAACTGCTGTATTGCTGAGGTGCGAAAGTGACCTAAGGCGAGTTTGTCTGGAAATTGTTGTTTTAGTGGTAGTCGTACGACATACCGACCATTATCTGATCTAGTAGTTGTGGCTTTGTAAAAGCCTTCACAATACTGATCTTCGGGGGTTATGATTGAAAGGGGGGGAGTTCTTCTAAATCCCAAAATTTTCTCAACTGTGAAATGAGGTACTCGTTTGAGATTTCCTCAACTTGAGTTGTCATTGTTGTGACTGGTTCTGTGACTAGTCCACTTAGGATCCAACCGAAAATAGTCTTTTGTGCCAAAAGTGTGTTTGAAATTTTCTCAAAACCTTCGAGTATTATTTGGGATATGAGATCGCTGCCTAAAAGAAGGTCTATTTGAGCGGGGGTGTTGCAGTTGGGATCTGCTAACTTAAGGTGTGAAACCTTTTCCCAATGCCTGCTATTTATATGATAGCTTCATAACATATTGGTTAATTGTGGTAAGACTATAGCTTCTGCTTGTATTCTTATATCCGCTTTGGGGGAAAATAGGGTAATGGGACAGATTTTATTAGAGTTTTGAACTACTCCCATTCCCGTAATTTCAAAGTTGGTTTGTTTAGATGGCAGATTTAGCATAGTTTGTGCCCTAGACGCTATGAAAGATCGTTGTGATCCTTGGTCTATTAGGGCTCTGAGCGTAAACAGTTCTCTTCGATGTTCGATGGAAACGACTGCTGTGGGTAGTAGTACCCTACTTTGATTTGCGCTGTGTAGCGTTTGAGTTTTTAAAGCTTTTGAGCAGCGTGGTGCTTCTTGGCATATTTCGGAATTTTGAGATTCGGGAGTTGCGGTTGCAACTAAACCCGTGGCTCTTTTTGAGAAAGCGCTAGTTTAGGGTGTGTTGGGGAAATTATTGAAGTGAAACATTGAATGATGCCTTTTGTGGCAATATACGCAACTGAATTTGCTTTCGCAATTATTTACATTGTGTGAATGGGACAAACAATTTGTACAGAGTCTTTTTGATCTGACAAAGTTTTTCCTTTCATTAATATTCAATTTTTCAAACTTATCGCAAGATTTAAGCTTATGCCCTCCTGTGCATAATTCGCATGACGTATGTTTGTTTTGTTCGGAAGTGAACGATTGTGTTTTAAAAAAACTACGATTTAAGTTGTTGTTGTTATTAGCTTGGGGCCTAATGAAGCTTCGATTTAGGTCGTGTTGAACGTTTTTAGTTCTGACCATTTTTTTATCTACCCTTTCCGCAATTTCATATTGGGTAGTTAGGAAATCTTTTATTTGTTGCCACGTTGGGCACTTTCTTCGCGAAGAGAGCGATTGCTCCCACAAAACCAACGATTTTTCTGGTAATGCCGCGGAGCATATGTTTACCAGTATGGGGTCCCAATTGTCAGTGGGAATATTCTGTGTCGATAGAACCGACAAACAATTCGAAACAGTGGATTGAAGTTTTACGAATTCTTCACTTTTGGCTTTTGTCTCTTCATATTGGTCAAGGCAATTTTCATATTTGGAGTAAGCCGAGGTTTTGAAATTTTCCGGAAGATCCGAATCGTCTGTTTCTGCAATGGCGTCATAAGCCGCTTGGAGACGTGTCCAAAAATTGTCAATGTTTTGATTCTTGATTTCCAGTACCGATTCAGAGTTATCTTGAATCGGCGAAGATGAGAATCGAGTGCAGTATCGTATTAGGCTGTCACTCTCTGATAAAAATTTAGCGTACGAAATATCTTTATACCGTTTTTGTTTTGTAGCACCTTGCTTCGAGCGTGTAGCTTCTGCCGGTGTACATGGACTTTTTTCATCCGAAATAATTTTTGGTATTTTTAGAAATTGATGAGATTTAGATTCCTTTGAATCTGTGTTCATTTAGATGAAAATGGTAATATATGTATATGTATAATTTTTTCCTTCGATTTAAGATAAACCGATAAATTTTGAGAACCGTAAAATTCTTTCACGTCGGTAAGAGCTTTAATTGCTGTTAAAACTAATAAAATACGCGTTTTTTTTTCAGTTTTAGCGTTCGCTCGGTTATATGTATGTAGTATATATTCAATTTTTAATTATGTATATGCGGACTTATCTGAATGTCCCTGTTTGTGCACTCGTTAAAGAGGTCACTTTGGAACTATGCATGCACGATATGTGCTCAATTATGTGCATGCAATATGCGTAAAATGTTTGCATGTATGTAATCCTGCTTGTTCTATGACGAAGAACAAGAGGTAGTTGCCGATGTGGACTTTGAATATAAGTATGTACTATGTGAGTATGTACAGATTATATATATGGTATCAAAAGCCTTCTTACATATAAAAGAAGGGGTAATCGGAAAAGGGTGCGTGGCACCTTCCATACAAACTGAATTTTTCAAGGTGAATATCTTCAAAAGTGTTTAAGGTAGGAACCAGAGAACTGCAAAACTCACTTTTTCCTTGAATCAGCTCATACGCAAAAGTTTCTATTCAAGTCCAATCACTGAGCGAAACACAGCGTTGAGTAAAAATCAGCTCATGTTGCCGAATCGCTCATTCGCGTACAATGTGAGCCTTCGGTCTGAAATGCTTTGCTCACGTTTGCTCACTTCACGAAATATTTAGCTCATGCTCGCTCACTTCACGAAATGTTTAGCTCACTTTCGCTCAGTGATTGGAATTGAATAGAAACTTTTGCGTATGAGCTGATTTAAGGAAAAAGTGAGTTTTGCAGTTCTCTGGTATGTATACTGTTTTTGTATGCTTTGTTCGCGATCAGCTTATGTGTCACATGCATTGCACTAAGAATTTGGTACACAACTTACATTTTAGTATGTATTTGTCATCCCGTCGATATGGAGCAAGAAGATATTTTAGAAAAAATATGTAAAAACGCCTACACATTGTCAGCCCGACATACGGGAAGGAGCCATGTTTGGAATATATTATCTGAAATAATTAAAGAGGATGGCACTATTTGGAATGGATTTATATACTGCCAATGCTGTAACAATATTTTAAAATATTTGCCAAAAAATTCTTCAAACATATGTAAGTGCTGCAAATCGCTTAAGGAGACGGCGCTTTTATTCAAGCACAGTGAGTTCATTCATATGCGTTGAGTTTGCTCATACCCATTGAGTTTGCTCATAGGCGTTGAGTTTGCTCTTTTGTGTTTTTGTTTTCATTCAACACGATCATTGTTGAGCCGAATGAGCGAACGCCTGAGTGGAGCTGTTTCAACACGAGCGTGAATAAACTCAGCAAGCAAACGAATTTACCGCAATTGAGCTGAATTTAGCTCAGTAGCGAAAACATTCACGAATGCCATTTTGAGCGCTTGAGCCGAGTGGGCTGATAGTTCGGGTATTGATCGTGCATGAACATTTTTGCGCTCAACGGAAGCCGTTCTCTGGTATGAACATGAAAATTGGTATAGAACTATAGGAAACAACAACATTCTCACCCATAAAACTTGGATTTATATAAAAAAGAGGCGTGGTACCTCCCATACAATCTTTAATTATTTTGGTAGTTGATCCACCATATATTTATCTCATTTTCCACCTAGCACGACATTTTGGTTGTTTCTTGCTATTTTTGTTTATTTATCGGTGACAGTAGCGGTTATATCGTAATTTTGGTTGTGTTACGTGCTATTTTTGGTTTATGGAAATGGCAGTTTTATGAAACAAGCACAAATTAAATTACACGCCAATTTTGCTTTGCAATCGAACACGCAAAATTTAGAGGGCAATAAAAATGCGCCTTGCTTTACTGATATCTTGATATATTTTGTTTTATAAAGTGAGTTATTTAGTGAAAGTGATTTAGCGTGTTGGCGAATACCGATTTATGTACATTGGAATTTATCATTCAATTGATCTGCTTCCTTAGTTTAATTCATTCATTTTTGGAGTTTTCAAAGGTAAGCTGTTGGTCCGTAAAACCTTATATGAACTTTATACAAATGAATGATCATTTCCAATTAGATATTTGTTACGATGCCAAGAATCAGTACGTATGGTAACACTTCTCGGAGTTCCCAGGCCGCAAGGAGAACACGAAATAGCAGAGCACGTCAAAGGGAAAGTGTTATTGAGAGGGTATCACCACGAAATAGACTGCTGGAGAATAGCACGCACCAGTTAGAAGATGAAGTTCACAATGAGCAACAACGATCGAGAAGAAGGGAAGTTCGTGCTCGCCAAAGTGATGAAGTAGGATCACAACATGCGATTATTCGACGACAACAGCGGCAACATCTTTCTTTTGTGAACATTGAACGGGCAGGTTTTCGATATGATCCAAACATTCAATATAGCGCATCTGTTCAAATCGGTCAGATGTCAGTAGTTTGTCAATATTGCAATGCAGTCAAATTTAAAACTGAACCGCCAGGGTTATGTTGCGTCGGGGGAAAGGTTAAGTTGCCAGAATTGCTTCCACCACCACAGCCATTGTTCCAGCTGCTTTACGGTGCATCTCCTCACTCGAGGCATTTCTTAAAGCACGGCGGTGAAATTGTAAATGAACAAAACTACAATCCAACGTTTAAGGTATTTTAGCCAAACAATATTCGACAGAAACTACAGAGCTTTCCTCCAATTATACAGGTTCATGGGCAAATTTTTCATCTCGCTGGATCGCTGTTGCCGCATCCAGATCAAGAACACAAATATCTCCAAATATACTTTCTGGGAGATTCACATGATGAAGTAAATCGGCGTTGTGCTATCTTCAATACAACGAAAAGAGAAATAATCGAACAATTGCAGCAAATGTTACACGAATACAATGGCCTCATTAAACTGTTTACGATTTCGTTGGAACGTATGCCAACAGATGATCATAGTATAATCATACAAGCGGACAAAAGACCAACAGGGACACATGAAAGACAATATAATGCACCTACAGTTAGCGAAATATCAATTGTTGTTGTTGGAGAAAATTTGCAGTCGCGTGATACTGTTTTACTTCGGAAACTCAAACTGGAAACGACGGATACCCTCTCTATCGGCGTCGCTCACCCGCTGACAATGGCAGAACATTCATCACTCAATTGAAAGGAAAGAATTTCGTAGTTGATAACACATGGATAGTTCCATATTCGCCAATTTTGTCTAAGGCATTCAAAACACATATAAATGTTGAGTATTGCAGTTCAATAAAATCAATTAAGTATGTTTGCAAATATGTCACCAAAGGAAGCGATATGGCGGTTATTGGCGTTGAACGAGATGAAATTAGCAAATTTCAAATGAGCAGATATGTGAACTGCAATGAAGCAATCTGGAGAATATTTTCATTTGCAATTCATGAACGCCATCCTACTGTTGTGCATCTGGCAGCTCTTTTATAGAATGGCCAGCGAGTTTATTTCAACGCAGAGAACATAGTACAGCGAACGGAAATACCACCAGCAACCACTTTAACAAGTTTCTTTGCAACTTGCGCCAGTGATCCGTTCGCGAGAACATTACTTTACTAGGAGATGCCTCGGTATTATACATGGAATGCATCGTCGAAGAAATGGTTGCGCAGGAAGAACGGCCATCCGGTAGATGGTTATCCAGGTGTTTTTTCAACTGATGTATTGGGAAGAATTTATACAATCCATCCAAAGAACGATGATTGCTTTTATCTACGTTTGCTTTTGATTAATGTACGCGGTTCAACTTCATTTGAATCATTTAGGACTGTAGATGGTACCATTTGTGCAACATTTCGAGAAGCATGTCAACAATTGCAATTGCTTGAACACGACAGTCACTGGAATCAAACGCCAGCGGATGCAATAGCTTCTTCACCAGCCACTGCAGTTCGTACACTATTCGCTATTATAATTTCGACATGTCAGCCTTCAAACCCGCGTCTATTATGGGATACGTACAAAGATGACATGGCAGAAGATATTTTGCATCGCCTGCGATTAGCGACGAGAAATGTCGACTTACAAATGAACGCTGACATCTACAATGAAGCATTAGTCCTTACTGAAGATTTATGTTTACTTATGAGTGGAAAACTATTGATTGAAGTTCATATGCCGGCACCAAGTTGTCAAACAAGGGATTTAGTGAGACGCGAATTGGAACGCGAGCGTGCTTACGATATAACTCACTTGCAACAACAAGTACAAACAAATGTTCCACTGTTGAATGAACAGAAAAGCAGTGCGTAAAATCAGCTAATAAATGCTGTAGATAGTGGAAACGGTGGCATATTTTTCCTCGATGCGCCCGGCGGGACTGGCAAAACGTTCCTACTGTCTTTAATACTAGCAGCAATACGTGGTCAAGTTGGTATTGCATTAGCTCTTGCATCTACCGGGATTGCTGCAACACTGTTAGAAGGTGGAAGAATGGCACAATCAGCATTAAAGCTTCCATTAAACTTGCAAATACACGAAAGTCCTGTTTGCAATATTTCAAAGCAATCAGCAATGGCACAAGTTTTAAAAAAATGTAAGTTAATCATATGGGATGAATGCACAATGGCCCACAAACGATCATTAGAAGCACTCGACCGAACACTGAGAGATTTGCGCAACAATAATCGTTGCTTTGGAGGAGTGATGATATTGCTGTCGGGCAACTTTAGACAAACACTTCCCGTGATTCCAAAATCAACAGCGGCAGATGAGCTAAACGCATGTCTGAAGTCATCGCATTTGTGGAGGTTTGTTAAAACCATTTCATTGACCATGAATATGCGAGTTTTGCTGCAAAACGATAGAACTGCGTAGGTTTTTTCAAAAGAGCTGCTGCGAATCGGAAATGGACAAGTTCCGATAGATCCTTGCAGTGGATTAATATCGATTCCAACTACGATTTGCCAATTCACATCTAATAAATATGAACTAATCAGTAGTGTATATCCAAATATTGCTAAAAATTATAGTAACTACGATTGGTTAAGCACGCGCGCAATTTTAGCAGCAAAAAATATGGATGTCAACGACTTGAATTGGACGATTCAAAATCAAATTCCGGAAGATCTGCGGTCATATAAATCAATCGATCGCGTTGAAAATGAAGACGAGGTAGTAAATTACCCAGTGGAGTTCTTAAACTCTTTGATGCCACCTGGAATGCCGCCTCATAATTTGCGTCTCAAAGTTGGGTCTGTAGTTATTATGCTACGGAATCTTCATGCTCCAAAACTGTGCAATGGTACTCGACTGATTGTGACCAAGCTAATGGACAATTTAATAGTGGCAAGCATTTTGAAAGGCCCGTTCAAGGGAGAGGAATGCTTACTTTCCCGAATTCCATTAACTTCAACAGATTTGCCATTCCAATTCAAACGTTTGCAGTTCCCAGTGAAACTTGCATTTGCGATGACAATAAACAAGTCACAAGGGCAGATTTAGAAATGTCTTGCTTTTCACATGGCCAGCTCTATGTGGCGTGTTCCCGTGTTGGAAAACCTTCCTCACTGTTTATTTACGCCGCGGAACAGAAAACCAAAAATATCGTGTACCGTGCAGCCCTAAACTAAATATGTACTAAAATTATATATTTTCGAGACTCGATTAAAACTAATAAAATTAAATGAGAATAGTACAAACTTAATTTTATTAAATTGTCAACAAATCCTGGACGCGATGTGTCAGCATTATTGAAAAGAGTAGCATTTTTCTAGCAATTAAATTTAGTAAATTGCAGAACCTGCCTGTATATCATGTTTTTTTATTTAAATTTTTAATGAAAAACAGTTCAAAAAACTGAGCAATAATTTTTTCTTCACTATTTTTCAATATTGGGAATTTGTTAAGGACAAAAAAGGCGGTATTTAAAGTATACACAATGAAATTAGGAAAAATCGTTCATATTCTATTGAAACCAATACCGGTGTAATTTTTGAAATAAAAAAAATCTATTTTGGGCAGAACGAAGTTTGCCGGGTCAGCTAGTATTTGTATATAACTTAAGAACAATGCGGCAAGTGGAGACTTCTCTGGAATAATTGTGGATGGCGTTTATTACAGGTTAGGCTTGAATTGGCAAGCTGACCATTCATACGAAGAAGATCTTGCGTGTCCAGGAATGGCTTTAGAACTAAAAAAGAGGGAACTCCTTTTATCTATGTATAGGTTTTGATTCTCTTAATAGTGATTTATCGGGGCTGAAGTAGCGTGAGTCGACGTCGATGCCAATCACTATATGCATGAACGATATGAATACAACTGCAGTCCGTAAGAACTGCAATAACGAAATAATGCCGACGCTAACGTTACCAATCTACCCCAAACTACTTAAAGTCAATTGGTTAACTTAAAATATTTTTCTTTTTTATTATCGCAACAACGCACATAGGAGCATTAGGTCTCAAAAACCGGACAAATTATTTAAAGTGATTTTATAAATGAAAATGAATAAAAATGCATCATTAAATATAATAATGCAATATATTAAAATAAAACAAGTAAGGAGGGACTAAGTTCGGATGCAACCGAAAATTTTATATTGAATATATTTGAGAAGGGGGTAGTGCCGACCAGATTTTATCTATTTTTGCTCATCCCACATTCTACTAATATGCCACATACTCAAAAAAATGTTCCCTCGGTTTCATTTAGGTACCTTACATACAATCAGCAATCATATGGAGCTAGGTTAAGTGGATGTCCGAAAATCTTGGTAATAGTTTTATAGGTGGGGGGGTTGTGTGGGAGGGGTCAAGTTATGAATAAAATATGTTCTGAAATTTTCATAGAGACTTGACTCAAATATTGGCTGATATATCCAACATAAAGTGACCTAGAAGTTCTAAAATCTTTATATTAGGTATATGGGGTCAGGAAAGTATTGACCCGATCCAAACCATTTTTGACACAATGCTCAGAAAAGGATTCTGTGTGAATTTCAATTTCATATCTCACACATTGCACGATATTTTCGGTCAAAAGTCAACTTTTGGTATCGGAATCCCATATTCGGTACCTAGGGGCTTGAAAAGTTTTAGTTGGACTTATACAATTATTGGTCAAAAGGTGGCTTACTTCAGAGGAATTATTACCGCAAAATGTTATTCCGTTATATTAATTAATGCTTTATGTGTGTACAGGAAAGTGAAAGAATCAAATGGAATTTTAAATTGTGTTATATGGGAAGTAGGCGTGGTTGTAGTTCGATTTCGCAGGAACACAGGAAAATGAAAATAATGTTACGTTCCAATTTTGTCGAAATCGGTCAGTCGGATCCCGAGATATGGGATTTTACCAGAAAGTGGGCGGTGCCACGCCCATTGTCCAATTTTCACACCGGCTCCGATAGAGCCCCCTTATACCATCTATATACCACCCGTATAGAATAATTAAGCAGGATTTCAGTATTTAATTAAAATAAATAAATAAAGCAGTACTTACTTTATGCAACTGACCAACTTTTTTCAACGCGCTTTTTTTAAAGGGGGGAAAGACGGGGAAAATGTTCAAGCTTATATGTTAAGTAGAAACCTTGTAGTTTACTACGAAGAATAATTCATAGCTCGACCTCGCCCGACATTGTTATACCAATAATTTCTAAAAAATTTAAAAAAAAAAATAGTTTTTTTAATGATTCATTGTTTTCCCGAAAAAAACATAATAATACATTACCTAAATTAATTTTTATATCATTAGTATCAAATATATACCATGTTGTCCTGAATCCATAAAAAATATTTTCAAGAATTCCGTTCACGCAATAAAAATAAAAACTTGCAATTTCGAGAACAATGGAAAGTTTCGCGAATAAGCACGTGCGTTTTGAACGAAGTCTAGGTTCCGACTACTTGTGTGGCAATATAGCGGCCTGAAGGTCATTCATTTAATCGGTTCATTGTAGAACGGTTATTTAGGTACCAAAAAAGATCAATTTTGCGTACCGTCGCTGAAGTTTGTAATTTTCAATTTTGTCCGGTTTTTGAGGGTAAATGTTCCTATGTGCAACGAAATATGCATATCACATTTCGAAACAAACTAGGGCACTTTCACTAGATCACATTGCATTTCTGTTGCACATTTCATTATTTTATATGTTCAAATGAATATTTCGAGAGCCAAAGACAAAAAGAAATTAACGTCACAATAAATAGTGCAACATAAACATTTAAGGGAATGCAATTGCTGTAATGTGAGAAGTAGGCCACTTGACAAATATTGTCGCAACTAGAAGTGGTTACGCCCATATAACAAATAAAGGAACAACAATAAAAGAAAAAGATAAAGAAAGAAAATTTTGTATTAGAAAGTAAGACTTAGCTTTAAGCAAAATTTCTAAATAAACTTACAGAAAAATGTTGACTGTTAATACGACAAGTCGTGTCTTTCTCTTCGCGTCAAGCTAAACCGAAGTTTAGTATTAATAATAAACATTGAACTAAATTACAGTACTTATCGTTCAACAAGTTAAACTTAAGTCTAAAAAAGATTTTAAAATTTAGTATTGAACTCGGGTTCAATAACTACAACTGACGCAGTCGACGGAACTTTGTCCTTAGACAATGAAAGGGAACCCCCAACAGGTAAACCGCTTAAACGTACTTTAGTTAAAGTGAAAAGTCAAAAGCGAAAAACGTCAAATGATTTAAAAACTGCTGAAAACACAAGATCCAATATAAATATTAATTTAGAAGTTGTGCAAAATTAAAAACAAGATTAATAGTACTTAAAATTTTTATCGTAAAAATTATGTAAAGAAATATCTTGGAGTAAACGTCTGAAATATTATGAAATCTAACTGCCAAAATGCATAGAAGTCATTTAAAAGAAACTTACTATTGCTTGCGGGTTCAAACAGTGTTAGATGATTATATAAATATAAAAGAACTAACTTTATGAAAAGGGAACAAAAAGTCGATATCAATTATACACAAATAACTACAATGGCAACCGACAACTAGGATCTAAATCTGATATCGCATCAGATCTTCTGAAGGAAGCCGATAAAATAAGAGAATTCAGGGGCAACGGAAGCTACGGCGTTTCATCCTGCATCAGAGAGGTTGAGGTGATCCTGCCCTTGTTTAGCGAGAACGAAGCAGCCAGGAACTACTCAGCGACTCATCGGGGGAAGAAGTCAAAACGGAACTAATACGAAATTTTGGGGTAAGAGAGAGTTACCACCAACTCTTCCACCAGGCCATGACGACTAAGTCCGTAACGTAAATAATTATTACTAGCAATTAAAAAACAAATTCGATAAGCTTAACTCTAAGTATAATTTGGACCGAAATAAGCAGATAGAATTTTCCCCAAGAACAAACGAATCCTTAATTTTAAAAACATTTTTAAACACTATTCCGCCTCATCTATCGGCAATAATTAACTCCTTAAGGGAAGCCTATTACATAATGGAAGAAACAGGACTTACAAATAGAAATCTATGTGGTAAAATAGGACACGGAAGAAATAATCAAAGACCTGGGGGTCATAACCCTATAAATAATAGGTATAGCAATTACAACAATCAAAGACATGGAAATGCAGAGCAAACACGACTAAATAGTAACCGTTTCAATAATCAAAATCAAAGCAATAACACAGCAAGCTCATTTAGATGGAATTACCAAAACCATAACAATTATAATGGTGCAAGCACAAAGAAGTAAATTTTCCTTTGGACCATACCAGAATTACATTCCGTTAGTTGAATTAACAATCAAAAATGAAAAGATTATAAGCCTAATCGATTCAGGTTCTACTACGTCCCAATAAGAGGAAATTAATTAAGTATAAAATAATACTATTAAATAACTCAATAGAAGTTCGGTCATTTTCTTCAAGGAGACAGAAATTTTTAGGAATTATTGAGGATTTTGAATTAGCGGGGTACGACTTATCGCGACTCGACTGTACCAAAAACAACAAGGCAAATAAACTCTTTTCTAGGAGCTGCAGGATACTATCGAAAATTTATATACGACTACGCAGAAGTAGCACAACCTGTCACACATTTTCTAAAGAAAAATGTTAAAATTAATATGAATGACTCTACATAAACTCATTTCAAAAATTAAAACAAATAAAAACATAAGCACCAGTACTATGTTATCCAGATTTCAAAAAGAAATTCGCATTAACTACTGATGCAAGCAATTTCGCAATCGGTGCCGTACTACAACAAAATGGAAATCCTGAATGTTATGCGAGCAGAACACTTGATCACTTAACAACCACGAACGTAGATATTCTACAACAGAAAAAGTGGTTAGCTATCGTTTAGGCCACAAACTACTTCCGGTCATACTTATATGGCGTCTAATTTGATTTGTTAACAGATCATCAACCATTAAAATGGTTATAAACTAAGGCTCACTGAAAAGATATAAATCGTAGACTACAAAGATGGATACTAAAATTAGGAGAATACAATATGAACGTAGGAGGATGGAGTCATGTGTAGAAGTTCACGCAAGTGAGGAAAGTTCTCTGATCGCCATTCACTTGGGAGTGGCCAGAAGCGATTCTTTTACACATGGCTCAAGCAGCTCACTACTTCCGGTCTTTGGCCAAGTATCCTCTGGGTAGCCTAAGAACATCCGTTCGAAGGCGAGCTAAAGTGAGGAGGCGAAACATCCCCTACATAGGGTTGTGCGCTGGGTTTGGGACCCGCCACGTAAAAAGCTCACCCCAATGAAAAACCAACAGCAGCCTCGGATGAGAGACCCCCCTTTTGATGACCACCATGGCAAACGAAAGAAGGACTACGAATTAAGGGCATGCACCTGGAATGTCCGGTCCCTTATTTGGGAAGGTGCCGCTGCCCAGCTGGTTGATGTCCTCGTAAAAACAAAGGCTGACATCACCGCCGTCCAAGAAATGCGATGGACGGGACAAGGACAGAGACGAGTAGGTCCTTGTGACATTTACTACAGTGGCCATATAAAGGAGCGCAAGTTTGGTGTTGGATTCATGGTGGGAGAGAGACTCCGTCGCCGAGTACTATCATTCACTCCGGTGAATGAACGTCTAGCCATAATCCGCATCAAAGCGAGGTTCTTCAACATATTGCTGATTTGCGCCCACGCCCCGACGGAAGAAAAGGACGATGTGACCAAAGATGCCTTCTATGAGTGCTTGGAGCGCGCTTATGAAGGCTGCCCCCGCCACGATGTCAAAATCGTGCTTGGCGACTTTAACGCCAGGGTGGGCAAAGAAGGTATATTTGGCACTACGGTCGGTAAATTCAGCCTCCACGACGAAACATCCCCAAATGGGTTGAGGCTGATTGACTTCGCCGGGGCCCGAAATATGGTTATCAGTAGTACTAGATTCCAGCATAAGAAGATTCATCAAGCTACCTGGCAGTCTCCGGATCGAAAAACTACCAACCAGATCGATCATGTTGTGATAGACGGAAGACACGTCTCCAGTGTTTTAGATGTGCGTGCGCCTCGAGGTACTAACATCGACTCGGACCACTATCTTGTTGCAGCTAAGATTCGCAACCGCCTCTGTGCAGCAAAAAACGCGCGCCACCAAACACAAGGAAGGTTCGACGTCGAGAAGCTGCAATCACAACAGACAGTCGAACGATTTTCTACTCGGCTTGCACTCCTGCTCTCTGAGAGCACTCGTTAACAACTCGGTATAAGGGAACTGTGGGACGGCATTTCAAACTCCTTACGTACAGCTTCAACCGAAACCATTGGTTTTCGGAAAGTGCAAAAGAACAGCTGGTACGACGAGGAGTGCCGTGTCGCAGCGGAGAGAAAACAGGCTGCCTACCTCGCAACGTTACGATCGACCACTACACGTGCGGGATGGGATAGATACCGAAAGTTGAAGAGGGAAGCGAGACGCATTTGTAGACAGAAGAAGAAAGAGGCCGAAATGCGTGAGTACGAAGAGCTTGATAAGCTGGCCGACAGGGGTAATGCTCGAAAATTCTACGAAAAAATGCGGTGGCTTACAGAAGGTTTCAAGACCGGAGCATACTCTTGTAGAACCCCCAAAGGTGATCTAGTCACTGATGCCCAGAGCATACTTAAATTATGAAGGGAACAATTCTCCAGCCTGCTGAATGTCACTGAACGCACAACACCAGGAGAAGGAGAACCCGATTCCCCAATCGATGACGATGGAGCAGACGTTCCATTGCCCGACCATGAAGACGTTCGAATAGCAATTGCCCGCCTGAAGAACAACAAAGCGGTAGCGGCCGACGGATTGCCGGCCGAGCTATTCAAACACGGCGGCGAAGAACTGATAAGGAGCATGCATCAGCTTCTTTGTAAAATATGGTCGGACGAAAGCATGCCCAACGATTGGAATTTAAGTGTGCTATGCCCAATCCATAAGAAAGGTGACCCCACAATCTGCGCTAACTACCGTGGGATTAGTCTCCTCAACATCGCATATAAGGTTCTATCGAGCGTATTGTGTGAAAGATTAAAGCCCACCGTCAACAAACTGATTGGATCTTATCAGTGTGGCTTCAGACCTGGAAAATCAACAACCGATCAGATATTCACCATGCGCCAAATCTTGGAAAAGACCCGTGAAAGAAGAATCGACACACACCACCTCTTCGCCGATTTCAAAGCTGCTTTCGACAGCACGAAAAGGCGCTGCCTTTATGCCGCGATGTCTGAATTTGGTATCGCCGCCAAAAACTCCGTCAGAATCGGGAAGGACCTCTCCGAGCCGTTCGATACCAAACGAGGTTTCAGACAAGGCGATTCCCTATCGTGTGACTTTTTCAACCTGCTTCTGGAGAAAATAGTTCGAGCTGCAGAACTTAATAGAGAAGGTACCATCTTTTATAAGAGTGTACAGCTGATTTTGATATCATCGGCCTTAACACCCGCGCCGTTAGTTCTGCTTTCTCCAGACTGGACAAGGAAGCAAAACAAATGGGTCTGGCAGTGAACGAGGGCAAAACGAAATATCTCCTGTCATCAAACAAACAGTCGTCGCACTCGCGACTTGGAACTCACGTCACTGTTTACAGTCATAACTTTGAAGTCGTAGATAATTTCGTTTATCTTAAGAACCAGCGTAAACACCACCAACAAAGTCAGCCCAGAAATCCAACGCAGGATAACTCTTGCCAACAGGTGTCACTTCGGACTGAGTAGGCAATTGAAAAGCAAAGTCCTCTCTCGACAAACAAAAACCAAACTCTATAGGTCACTCATAATTCCCGTCCTGCTATATGGTGCAGAGGCTTGGACGATGTCAACAACTGATGAGTCGACGTTGCGAGTCTTCGAGAGAAAAGTTCTGCGAAAGGTTTATGGTCCTTTGCGCGTTGGCCACGGCGAATATCGCATTCGATGGAACGATTAGCTGTACGAGATATATGACGACATTGATATAGTTCAGCGAATTAAAAGACAGCGGCTACGCTGGCTAGGTCATGTTGTCCGAATGGACGGAAACACTCCAGCTCTGAAAGTATTCGACGCTGTACCCGCCGGGGGAAGCAAAGGAAGAGGAAGACCTCCACTCCGTTGGAAGGACCAGGTGGAGAAGGACCTGGCTACGCTTGGAATTGGCGCCACGTAGCGAAAAGAAGAAACGACTTTCGCGCTGTTGTTAACTCGGCTATAATCGCGTAAGCGGTGTCTACGCCAATTAAGAAGAAGAAGAAGATATGAACGTAGATTATATAAAAGGGAAGGAAAACAAGGTCGCAGATTTCCTCAGTAGAATCAACATCGATACAAATTCAATAAATTTTATGAAAACAGGTAGCAATCTGTCATTAGAAAATAATTTAGACGAAAACGATGCAAATACAATCCACTCTCAAGAGGAACAGTTGAACAACCATATACCCTTGTTGGACGCCATAGTCAATCGGTTTAAAATTCAGATAATTTGAACAGATAACAAACAATTGGAGTTAGAAATAAAACACAACAATAAAAAAATATAATTATCACCAGCAGATTACGACAATAGTATTTCAGATATTTTCAGAAGGCATTTCACTTCTGGCAAAATTGGGATAGAATATGTAATATGTAGAGAACAATATGTGGAAGAAAGAAATATAGGTTACATAAAGAATTATAATAGTGTTAGGTACGTTATAAGGAACAACCGAAGATTAGGGGCAATGGATCCTGAAACTTTTAATCCTGACAACATTTTGGGCCCTGAGGCTGGGTCAAGTAACAATAGAGAAAATAGAAACCAATAAAGGATATATAGAGATACAAACAGGCGATGCTGATATAGTTAAGTCATAAACAAGATAGAATCGAATATAAAATTTGCACATTAACAAGTAGGACAGGCAACATTAAACACGCAGATTAAATTTATTAGAACTAAAATAACCACTATCACACCTCACATACAAAAAAGAGGCCTACTAAATAAATCGAGTGAGTCGTCGCCGTGTACTGACGTATTTTTTTGCACTTATAGTTAAAGTTCCCAACAACAAAATGCTGAACAATCGAACAGTGAAATAGCCGAACCTTTGTTGGAGCATAACAAGCATAATAAAGAAAATGTAGTGCTTAATTCTCTTTTATTGGAAGTAAGTTCACTGAGAAGTGAACAAACGAAGGCGCTCGCGTTAATACAGGAATTATGTGATGATCGTAATTCGTATATCGCTATGCTTTACGAACTCAAATTAGAGATCTGCACTGTGCATAAGAAATTGTCCGATAATGGCAATTTCTCTGCTGCCAACCCCACTCTCACTGCTGCGACTGCTGTTGTTACAAGTGACTCTACAATCGCTGCTCCGTCTAACACCGCTGTTCCCGTTGATAACGTGTGTGAGAATTATCTCGCTCTCGCTACACTGAAGGCACTCTCTGCAGCTTCAACTACTGCTAACTCTATCTCTACTTCTACGACTATTGCGGGTACAAATGCTCCGTCGCCGAAAGTTGTTGTTTCTGCTCCCACCGATAGTGTGAGTATGTATCATCTTGCTCCCGCTACTTCGAAAGCACTCTCGGCTGCTCCGTCTGCTGCTTGCTCCACTCGCTCTATTGCTGCTGTTAATAATAATGCCAATACATATGCTGACGCTGTTGGTAGGAACATCAACACTCACTCGAAAACCAATAACAATCCAACAGTTGCTGCTAACCCAGTTCGCCAACCTGTCGCTGTCAATGGTGCTCACTCTGTCGCCGTTGATGATTCTGTTAACAACGATTGTACTTCAATTACTGCTAAAAGAAACTCGAAGTTAAAAGTGAGTACCAGGAACAAAAAATCCCCAGCCACTTCAACTGTTGTTGGTGTTAATGCCAATGTTGATCTTGACGTCGTCATACCCAAGAAATGGATTCACTTATCTGCTTTTAAGAACTCAGTCACGGAGGAAGATATTATATCTTTTGTTGTTAAACATGCTAATGTTGATAGAGAGCATCTTCTATGTTATAAATTAATTAAGAAAGATACCGATGTTAATAATCTTAAGAGGATAAACTTTAAGCTAGGTGTGTCCCCATCTTTTTTTAATGCCGTTTTATCCTCTTCAGTCTGGCCTTCTGGCATTAAACTGTGTCCCTTTAAGTTTTTTCCAAAGGGAGAGGAAAACAGAGCTTCAGATTAGTCGATGCGCCTGTTAATCGCAATTCTACCCATGCGTTTTCTGCACCCTCCTCAACTGGTTCCTGTCTTAAGATCTACTACCAAAATTTATCGGGTATTAGGTGTAAATCAAATATTATTCGCTATTTTTCTTCACGTATGGATTTCGATATTATCGTTATTGTTGAGACTTGGCTGAACTCTAGTTATTTCGATAGCGAATACTTTGACTCATATCTCTATTATGTCTTCCGCAAGGACAGAGATCACGAAAAAACTGAGTTCTCTTAGCAGTTCATCGCAAATTTCGTCCTCGCTTAATTATGCTTGAGAATGAAGATTCTATCCTGGACCAACTATGTATCTGTGTCAATGATGCTCTGTTCATTGCAGTCTCATACATCCCTCCTAATAGTCCTCTAGAGTTGTACAAGTTGCACGCAAATAATATTTCCTCGCTGGTATTAAACAAGGTGAAAGAGAATAATATTTGTGTTTTGGGTGACTTTAATCTAAGCAATATCGTCTGGTCTGATTGTTCCTATAGCCCTGCTCTTATTCCTTCAAATTTTTCGTCTTCACAGGAGTTATTTCTCATTGATAGCTTGCTTGGTCTCAATCTGATTCAAATCAACTCATATTAAAATAGTCTCGATCGATTTCTTGACTTAGTCTTTCTCATAATAATTTAAAATTTAGGTCTCTTGATGGATTCTCTTCAATTACTCCAGCCACCATCCATCATTCACCGCTAGCGTTTGAGGTGGATACTTATCTTTTCGCTCCTGTTAAACCAATTGATGGGCTTGGTTTTAATTTTGCATTTTGTGACTTTGAACGACTCAACAATCAGCTCTTTGAAATGAAATGGGACGATTTACTATCGGGACTTGATACAGCTAATAGTTTCTCCATTTTTAAGAAATCAATCCAGGAATTTTGTCATAGCCCGCTCAAACGCTTACAACCATATAAATTGCCTTGGTACACTAAGGACCTTAAACGTCTAAAAAATCTTAGAAATAAATATTATAGAAAATTCTCTTCAACTAAATCTCATGTTTCTTTTGTTCAATATCAGCACTACACAAAACTGTTTAAAGAATTGGATAAGTTCCTCTATAAAAGGTTTATTAATAATACGGAGTCTACAATTAAGTCGAACCCTAAGTTCTTTTGGAACTTTGTAAAATCTAAAAGAGCGTGTTCGGCCATTTCCTCTGCTTTACGCTGGGGTGATAAGTCAGCATGCACTCCGGTCGAAATCTCCAATTTGTTCGCTGAATTTTTCAAATCGAACTATGTTCAAGATGATCCTGGTACTAGTTCCACTTTTTCAGCTGATAACTTCCCATCCATAAATTTTGGCTCACTGTGTCTTTCACAGGACGATATTGCCAAGGCTATTTGTGACATTAAGTCCTCGTCCAAACTTCCGCCCGTATTTATAAAAAAATTGTACTGCCTTATTTTATCCTCTCATGCTTATCTTCAATAAGTCTCTCGCCACCGGGGATTTTATTTCTGACTATTACCCCTATTCATAAAGGTGGTAGAAAGGATGATGTCTCCAATTGCAGGCCTATTTCTAAACTTTCTACTATTTCGATAATTTTTGAGTGTTCTGTTAAAAATAAATTATTTTTTGCAGTAAAACCAATAATTAATGTCAATCAGCATGTGTTTGTCCCTGGGCGCTCCACTGTGTCAAACTTAGCAGTTTTTAGCGATTATTGTATGTCTGCATTCTCCGCTGGATTTCAGGTAGATTGTGTCTACACAGATTTCTCTAAAGCCTTTGATAAAGTACCACACAATATTCTAATTAAAAAATTATCATCTCTAGGATTTCACTCGGCCTTCTTGAAGTGGATTAGATCATATCTGCAAAACAGACGATGCGTAGTCACTGTCGATGGAGTGTCATCTGATTCATTCATTGCGTCTTCGGGAGTCCCACAAGGAAGCGTCTTGGGTCCACCTCTCTTTGTGCTGTTTATCAATGACATCTCCTGTTGCTTCTCTTTCGCCAACTTTCTGTTATATGCAGATGACTTAAAAATTTTTGCATTAATCAATAACACACAAGATGTACTCAAACTTCAATGTGATATTGATACTTTTTCTGAATGTAGATAAATGCTCACAGATCTCCTATGGTAGGGGACGCAACATCTTATCTTCTAGCTACAGTATTTCTAATTGCGTCCTAAAATGCGTTACTGAAATCACAGATCTTGGGGTAATCTTTGACCACAGATTTTCTTTCAGTAATCACATCAACTATATAACTTCAAAATCTTTTTCTGTACTTGGCTTTGTCCGTCGAAATTCTGCAAATTTTTCCGACCCCTACACGTTAAAATTACTGTACACATGTTTTGTGCGGTCCATTTTGGAGTATGCAGTGTTTATTTGGAGACCATATTGCATATCGTCAATTAACAGGATCGAGCGTGTTCAAAAGATCTTTCTTAAATATGCTCTCCGCTCCTTAAAGTTTGTTGATCCAACACCACCTTTTATTGCTTATACATCTTAAATCACTGGAAAATCGAAGGTCCGTTCTCTCACTTTCATTTGTCTACAATATAATTAACGGGGAAATTGACTGTCCCTACTTATTAGGGAAACTTAACTTCAATACTCCCCAGCGTTGTCTCAGATCCAGTTCGCCATTTTATTACAAAAAGGAAAGTACTAATTTTGCTGAATATGCTCCCCTCAAGAGGGCTATGCGGGTTTAACTCGATTTCCGAGAAAGTTCTACTTGATTTTTCTCACTCTAGGGTATCCTTCATTAATACCCTCAATTCTGTCTTTTAGTTTAAGTTATCTACTCCTGTTATTGTAATTTAATTATTTTAGAATTCTAATATGCATCCTAGTTTTTCAATAGTCTGTAAGAACCATTGTTCATAGACTTTACTAATAAATAAATAAATAAATGCAGGAGGTACCCTACAGAAATGGCTTTATGGTACCATGGACGATAATGATAGACAAGACCTCGAGAAACACCTCAACATTATCGACATAAACAACCATAAGACTATTGAAACAATAAATAAACAAATACATATTAATACTAACTTCAATAAACGATTCTCGAATTAAAAATACCTATACAGAACGATAGGGATATGGTATCTGCAAAATTAAACTCCATTGGAAGCATAAGTAAAAGGACCCAAGACGAAATATTATAACTTGACTTTTCTCTAAAGCTCAAAATATTAGAGGACAATGTAGAACACATACAAGACAATATAGCAGCAAGTGGTTTAGGCATTTTACACAGCAATATGATAACTGATCAAGAAATAACAAAGTATTACATAGATTGCAAAAAATTGAAAAGAGTTAAACTAGGATACCTTACAGACAAAAACAGTAAGATTATTTCTGCTATTAAAATTCCAACAGAATTAGTAACACTACACACATCTATGTACATATATTATTACCGCTAGGAGTTAGCAGAAACTTTGAGTTTATGTTTCAACAAGTATATACATTAAGATATAATAATGAATTGTACGAATTTAATGATAATATAGACTTACAACGTCTTAAACCAATTAATAATTGGTCAACTGGTCAACTTGAAATATTTTCCTTTTCATTATCGCAACAACGTTGCGACCACACGAAATATGCATATCGTATTTCGAAACAAACTAATACATTACTATGTTCGGACTGACAATAAAAACACGTTTTCGTGGGGAAAACTGGCAAACAAACCAATGCAATGGTCTTTTTAACAGCAATTCGACTCGTCGTATAATTCCACCGTGTGGGCCGTGTGCATATTCCAATTAATGTATCCAGTGATATATTTTTATCGTTGAAAAAACCATTTAGTTTGGTTGTTTTGTATTCAGCGGTTTCATGTTCCAGGCTTACGTAACCAATCAATTCAGAATTGGGTTCTCTCAAAATAACAAGATGAGGTTCTTTTACCATCCTAGTATGATACTTCTCATCAATTTTATCTATCGTTAAAGTATCATCTTTTCTGCCATCGAATGAAAACGCTAACAAATTGTTATCATCTAACCGTTTGCGAAAAAAATTGTTTCCAGAGATTTTACATACTCTGTAAATTGTTGGGTGTTGTTTCTTCTCTTGATTTTCTCTTGATACTTGTCAAGCAATTTATTCAATTTATTACATACACTTTTTCCAGCATTATTTCCATACCAAGTTTTTCCCAAATTCCAATCAACTTATCTTGTACTTGAATAGTGAATGATTTATGGGAAAACTTTTTTTGTTCTGTTTTAGCATGTTCGCTTAAGTAAAAATAATATCTCAAGATATCCAGATGGGTTGGTAAATTAAGATCAGTCAAATCAGTAGACACACCAAAAACAGTAACATCATGCTTGGGTATATGACTCATTGGGTTTTCAGATAGTTGTTGATGTAGTTGCTTCATCTTGCGGTGTAGAGGATGGTGGATTCATTGTAAACTTTTTGATTTGGAATGGTCACATCACTTATTATTTTTTTTGAAATACCATAGTGGTTATACTTTAGTTCTCCTCACTTTCAGAGGTAATAAGAATGAAATGGTAATTTCGATTCTCTTTCAAAATTTGCCCCTACCCAACAGTTCGACCCAAATTGGGGGACATCAAAATTCGTTTCAGAGGTATGGTTCCTTCGGCAAAGTTTCTTATTTTGATCCCTAGAATATGATTTTCATAGAGCAAAGGGCGATTTTTTTGCCTCCCCACAAATCGACCCGGCCTAATATATATAAATATTTTTGTTTTTTGAATACCGCACACCGCCAAGAATTTCTACCGTTCACTTTTTAACCGTTTTAGTTTTCCGCCACAGTGCCTTTCTTTTCGCCTCGAGGGACCATATTTATTTTGTTCACAAATTATTAGGGTACAGGAACGCTTTAGTACATTTTATTTTATTCTATTTTTGTTATATATAGTGCCTTTGAAAAAAGGCAATATAGATGAAACAAAAATTCAGTCCTACACTGAAAAAAGTTTTATGGACATAGTTAAATTTTTGTCAAATAAAAACAAAAATTATTATTCGTATCAACTGAAGAGCTCTAAGGGCCTAGTTGTTGTAATCAAGGGTATAGAGTCCGC
The DNA here is from genome assembly GCF_016617805.1 of Bactrocera tryoni. NCBI lineage: Eukaryota > Metazoa > Arthropoda > Insecta > Diptera > Tephritidae > Bactrocera > Bactrocera tryoni. The sequence continues at coordinate 9,215,412 of NW_024396366.1, read as the reverse complement.
CGTAGACTCTAGTGAAAAGTCGCAGATTATCTTGATAGATAAACCTGGGAAAGACTTAACACAGCCGTCTTCATACAGACCAATCAGTCTTCTACCCTGTCTTTCAAAAGTATTACTATCAAAAATAACTCCTTTCCTCCATGAAAATAATACAATACCAACGCATCAATTCGGTTTTCGTGCGAAACATGGCACAATAGAGCAAGTAAAGCATTTGAGCACAGGGAGTACTGTTCAGCAATATTTTTAGATGTAGCTCAGGCGTTTGATAAGGTGTGGCACGAAGGTCTTTTATACAAGATTAAAAAAATTCTACCTTTAGAATTGTGTAAAATATTTAAAATATAGACAATTTATGGTGAAAGTATGAGATTGAGCGTCGAATAATTTCAGAGCTGCAGTGTTTTCGTCCATTCGGACAATAAGCAGCTCATGACTTCCGGTCTTTGACCAAGTATCCTTTGGGGAGCCTAAGAACATCCGTTTGAAGGCCAGCTAAAGTGAGAAGGCGAAACATCCCTTACATAGGGGCTGTGCGCTGGGTTTGAGACCCGTCACGTAAGAAAACACCCCCAATGAAAGGAAACAACAAGCCTCGGAAAAGTTATTAGATTTCTGGATGAAAATAATATTGATGTAATGCTTTTGTCAGAAACTCATCATACAAACAAGAACAATTTCTTTATACCGGAACTTAAATATATGTTACAAATCACCCAGATGGAAAGGCACATGGAGGAATAGCAGTGTTGGTAAGAAAACGGTTAAATCACCACGCATTAGAATCTTATGCCACAACGCAATTACAACCTACAACAATAAGTATAAAAAATCGCTGCGGGACTTAAACCTGACGGCCATATACTGTCCACATCGGTTTAAAATTACAGACATCCAATTTAAAGACTTTTTTTGGAACATTAGGTCATAGATTTCTAGCAGGTGGAGATTACAATATAAAACACACGTATTGGGGCTCAAGGAATAATTAATCCGAAAGGACGACAACTGTATCAAACTGTTATAAAAAGGCACAATAACCTTAAAATAATATCACTTCGTAAGCCGACATATTGGCCTAGTGATCGTAACAATACCAGATTTAATTGATTTTGCTGTAATCAAAAATATAGACACTGACCTACCTTTTGATCACTCCCCTGTATTAATAAAGATATGTGAACAACCTAAAACGGGTCTAACTTCTTATAAAACGAATTGTATAAAATATAAAAAAATAAGTGAGTAGCCATATTAATATTGAGCACAAAATAAATACAGGAAGAGATATTGACGAAAGCATAAGAGAACTCAATGATATAGTAACTAACGCAGCTGTCTTAGCAACACCAAACAAAAGCTATAAGTCACTTGCTTTCAGAAATATCACTAATAGTGGAATAGAAAGGCTTGTAAATGAAAAAAGGCGTGCAAGACGAGAATGGCAGATAAATCGTCCCCTTCCACTCAGCTTCAATTGAAAGCTGCTGAACGTAAATTAAAAAAATCGCTTAAACGTGAGGAAGAATTCAACACTGAAATGTGCAAAAAAGCTGTGTCCAAATTCAGGTAGGTAAAATTCTCTTTGGAAAGCCCAAAAGTCCATGAAGCCACCAACTGACTCCAAAATGCCTATACGAGACATGGGTGGAAATTGGGCTCGAAATGTCGAAGAAAAGGCTAATTGTTTTGCAAATCACCTAGAAAAGGTATTTCAACCTGATTGCCCAAAGAACAACTTTTAGCTGTACAGCTTACAAGACAGTTAACGAATCACTCGAGTTTTTTAAGACTTCACCTCCTAAAATTGTTAGAATAATAAAAGCACTTAACCCAGAAAAGTCACAAGGACATGATAATATTTCCCAAAAAATGCTAATTGAGTTACCAAATATTGCTGTAGAAATGCTCTCTTTGTTCTTCAATGCAATTCTTAATCTCGGATTCATGGAAAAAGTCTTGACAGATAAACCTGGGAAAGACTTAACACAGCCGTCTTCATACAAACCAATCAGTCTTCTACCCTGTGTTTCTAAAATATTTGAAAAAGTGTTACTATCAAAGATGACTCCTTTCCTCCAAGAAAAAAAATATAATACCAACGCACCAATTCGCGTTTCGTGAAAAACATAGCACGATAGAGCCGAATTACTAACGAAATAAGAAAAGCATTTGAGCACAGAGAGTACTGTTTAGCTATATTTCTAGACGTGGCTCAGAATTTTATAAAACATTGGAGTCTTATTTAAAAAATAGACGATTTATGGTAAAAGTGGGAGATTTCATATCTGATGAACGACAGATAAGGGCTGGTGTACCCCAGGGCAGTGTTTTAGGCCCAACACTATGCATCATATATACAGCAGATCTTCCAACAGCTAATAATGTATTAACTTCAACTTTTGCGGACGACACAGCTATAGTGAGCCGTAACAAATGCCACATTTTAGCATCAGGAATATTAGCGAAGCATTTAAGTTCTGTCGAAGAGTGGCTAGCGAACTGGCGTATAAACGTGAATGAACAGAAGTGTAAGCATATTACATTTTCGCTAAGACCAAAGATGTGCCCGGCAGTAAAAATAAACAATATATTAGTACCCCAAGCGAACGAAGTAACATATCTTGGTATTCACCTAGATGGAAGGCTCACGTGGAGAAAACACATCTCTAGTAAAATAACATGTATGAAGATTAGAGCTGCAAATTTAAATTGGCTTTTAAATAAAAACTCAAAACTTAGCCTAGACAACAAAGTGCTTTTGTATAATGCGGTCATAAAGCCGATTTGGGTGTATGGCATTCAACTGTGGGGTACGACCTGTGCAACCAATATTGATATATTACAAAGGTTTCAATCAAAAATGCTTAGAACAATCACGTGTTCACCATGGTACATGCGTAACGAAAATATCCATAAAGACCTTGGTATCGCTATGATAAAGAAAGAAGTAGAAGACAGCAGAATTAAATATATAGCTAAACTCCGAGATCACCCAAACCCTCTGGCTAATGCTTTGGTACATTCCTGCGATCCAATACGACTTAAAAGAAGAGATATGCCTGCGTACTAAGGAGCAACGTATCACCAAAACAGCTCAATCACTTGCTTGAGCCTGTCTAGTTTTTAATTAGATTTAAGATTTTATAACTTATTGTTAGGCTTTAAGAAAAAGCAGATCCAATAAATAAAATAATTTTGAAACAAAAAAAAAATTTTTTTGTTACAATAGAAATTTCACAGTAAATCTTCGTATTTATTCTTTTCTCTTTTTCACTTTATAAGCTTTACAATACTTCTGCTTCACTATATACACGTTACAATATTTCTGCTTCACTATGGACTTTCCAATCTCGCTTCTTCACTAGTATATAAACTTTAAAATATCTTGATGAGCTATACTCGTATAAGCTTTACAATCGCTTCTTCACTAGTATGTAAACTATAAAATATCTTAATGAGCTATATAAGCTCCTCAATCGCTTCTTCACTATATATGTTTCACAATATCTTCTTCACTATCAAAATGTCTTGCTTCGAATGTTAAATAGATTTAAATTTTTCCTTTTTTGTTGAACTGACCGGGGCGCACGTGTGTCGGCGTACGTGCCTTTTCGAACTGTGTGGAACAAGTGCCGGCACAGCTTCACCTTCCCTTGGGTACAAAATGAAACAGGAACAAAAACCGTTGGATGTGGAGAGGATCAGTGATGCCCTTTTCTTTTTTATGATTAGCTTTTTGATGTGGAGAGTGTTGTATTTATTCAGTGCTGCCTTTTTTTTATGATTACCCTGCAAGACGGAGGTAACAGATTGCACAAACACATTGAAACATTTTCAGCTGTTCACTAACACTGTTACATTTTCTGGAATTTTCAATTGAATGGGAAAATACGTAAGTAAGATAGGGAAAAACTATCGACATTCTAAACATATTGTAATATTAACTTGCTAGAATAGGAGAGCCGAATGCCCAATTTTTCAAGAAGAAGAAAACGAAAAGCGCAGTTTATTTTGGTTTTTAAAGAGGTAAGTTCGTTATTTCATTATTTGATATTTTATAATTAATTTCTTATATACATTTATACTATATATGTTATTAATTTCTTTTATATAGAGTAAACGAAAAAGATTAACAACGAGAAAAAGGTAAGCATTGTGAATTGAATGTCGTGTGTGTAATTAAAATTTTTAATATTACAGAAATCATTTGGAGCGTTTGGATGCGTATTACAAAGACGCACCATTCAATTAGCCGCATCACCGGTGACTTGGAGGACGAGCATTACGTGGAGCTCGCTATTAGTTTAAGTAAATATTTGATTATTTTGATGTTATTATTAAATAAAGCGAAATAATAAAAAAACTGAATTTTATTTAACAGAATTGAATTTTCTAGAAGTAACAAATGGGTAACAGATAATCTTGTTACTACTTGTTCTTGCTAACATGCTTATATGTTATAGGTAACAAACTGATAACGAAAATAATAACACTAACAGATATTCGGGTAACAAATACTTTTTGTTATCCATAACACATAGCTAAGCAATGCGCTAACAAAAGAATTTGTTACCCGTAACATACTGTGAAGAGATTTGCTAACAAATGCATGTATTCTGTTAGAACAAGGCAGCATGCGATATTTGCCATTGGTTAGAGCGAGATAACCATTGAACATCAAATAGCTATGTGTTACTTTTTTCCCACTCTCTGAACAAAAGTAACAAATATTTTAACGAATGCAAAAGTGAACAATAACAAGCCGCTTACACGTTTGCTAACAGCTACCCGTCTTGCAGGGTAGTGTGTTGATGTGGAGAGTGTTGTATTTATTCAGTGCTGCCTTCTTTCATGATTAGTGTGTTGATGTGGAGAGTGTTGTACTTATTCAGTGCTGCCGACTGGAGTTCATTTCGACACAATATTTAAATAGATTATTGGCCTTTAAATGAACTGGAAGTTGTTTAATGTTCTTAACTTTTAAAGCTCTTGACATAAGGGATTTGTTGATTAAGAGTGGCTTCAACATTTTATTGCCAGATGCGTTTCTGCAAAGCAATAGGGTCCCCCGATCTTTAGCTGCTTTAAAGTCACCAGCTGTTTTTTGAGATTTTGCAATGAATGTTATTTTGGGAATTTGCTTCCAAAACAATGCCGTTTCGTCGGCATTAAATCTTTGATCTGGAGTATATCTGCCCTCTTCAATTAATTTTGCTACATTGTGAAAATGGTGTTTTTTCAGAAAACCTGTCAGCCATCTATGACTTGCTTTAATAACAATTTTATTAGTTCCCTGATGGGATACTGATGGTTCTAACTCCTGAAGTCGTTTGTATATTCTAAGTGCTTTCTCTTTAATAATCCTATCTACAGAAATTTTTTCCTGTAAATCTTCAATTTATAGCACCATATGTTTTTCAGTCTTCTCCAAAGTAGAATTTGTTGTTAGAAGTTGTTTTTGAAACAAGTGCTGACCCAGAAAATTGTCGAATGGAACTCTCATTTTCGTTTAAAACAAAAGCTATGCCAACCGATGTTGAGCCTTCGCCATTTCTTAGACAGTCTAGAATTTTTATTTTCGTTTCTAATGAAATTGTTTGTCTCTTCAGAATATTAATGAGGACACTGTAAAAACGAAATTAAATAAAATTGCTTTTTGCAATTTTCTAAGATAACAATCTAACACAATTTTTACTTTTGAAAAGTTATCCAAAGTACCAATAAAGTAAAGTACCAATTTATAAAAAAAAACTTAAACTTTTACTTTGAGAACTTTATTGAAATTATATATGTATTACGTCATCAGCAAACTGAGATGTTAAATAAAAAGGGTATTTCCCTTAACGTAAACAAGTCGTGAAGTAGAGTTGCTATTTGTATGATATCCAAGACTGCAGAAAATCATCAAAAAGTAAAAAAAAAAAAAATTAGGAACTTGTGTTAAATCAAAAATAACCTGTAAAGAAATTTTTCAGTTTTAAGAATCTTATTAGAATCCATGATCAGTCATGATTATTTACTTTTAAATACTTTTTCGCAATAGAAAAACACTCATCAGACTCGAGAAAGTATCCCCTGTGGCTAAATAGCGTAGTGCTTCCGACAGTTTTTCACTGATCGAGATCGCTTCATGAAATCTTGTATTTCCATTGTAAACATATGGGGTAAGGCGCAACACTAATAAGTCGAAGTATTCCAGGATCATCCTCAGGAAGTTCTTCAACCACTTTGGGTCCTGAGAAACCAGCTGGATCTAAGTGTGGTGTGGGGAATTAGGAACAAAAATTTGTTGTTTATGATCACATCGTTATATAAGGAAGATATATATTATTACTATTCATGTCTAACCAGCTTTAGTGTTTACAAGAATACATAATGCATATATATTATATACGTACATATATGTATGTTGTTCAATACAGTGGGTAGTAAAAATGAGTACAAGTTTGTGCTGCATGTGTTTATATCTGCATTAGCAAACAAAATTGAAACTCTTCTAAATCTTTACTACATTTTATCTCTACCTCATATTATTAACATAAAAAGATGCCCTCTGAGATTCATTAAGGTGCCTAAAAAAACACGTTTGCTCAATTTTAATAAGATAACTATCAAATTGGCCTATATAAGGGGTTTAAGGTCAGCTGAGAGTTCGAAATTCTATTGACTTGTTTAAACCACTAACACAGACAATACTACTAATAAAAAAGGATTTTCTTCTAATTTCAATAATATATTTCACATATTGACCGATATTTTTGGTCAAAAAAAACCATAGTTTCTGGGGTCTAAGATAGCATACCTTAATGTATAATTTCTGCATACTGCTATTACAGTATATTATAGATGTTTGTTTACTGGAAAGTGAAACAATGAATTTAAAGATGCGTTATATGGGAAGTAGGCGTGGTTGCCGATTTCGCGCACTGAAACATGGAGTTGTTAAAATGATCGTATGCACCAAATTTGGTGAAATTGGTCGTGTAGGTCTGGAGTTAAGTGATTTCGCCCAATTTTAGCATCTGCTCGTACAACGCACTTCTATCTTCTTCTTTTTTTCTATGCACGTTTAGTAGTTTTTAACAAAGCCGTTATATGGGAATTGGGCGAGGCTATTATACGATTTCGCCTATCAACTCTGAACGCAAGAGCTCCTGTCCTGCCAGAATTAAGGTGAGATAAAAAAAACTTCTATTGAGTCGAATTTTGTGGGGTCAGAGAGTCCGCTCTCATGTCCCTTTTTCTTTTGTGTTATGCGCATGTGCATATCCATTCCGAATCTCTTCCATGGGCACAATAGTCTCACCTCCTTTACGAGTAAGTCTTTTGGGATGACGCCGTTTATCACTAGCACTGCAGGTACTGATACTTTGCAGTACGGTGAGGCGTCTCTCAAGGCTGCAGTTCTCTGAACCTTGCGATATAAATTCACTATAAGGGTTCGAATATATGAGTTATGTGATGAAAACATCAACCCGGGATGGCTCGGTTTTACATTAATGTTTGACATTGTTCAGATACAATCGAGAACACACTTCCAAGCAATTTAATTGAATACATTTTATATATTGGCCGATATATCCGTTTTAAAGTCAACTGGAAGTTCAGAAATCTTAAAAATACATTTAATTCGTTTATGTATATTATCGTAAAAGAAGTAATAACCCTTTTGCTTGTAAGTTGTTTTCTAAGCCTTCAAAATAATTCTAAGCTGATTATATGTAGGCTCATGTTCTCAGCTGAAAGCAAAAAATTTAATATCAAGTCTTAAAATAGAGTGTTGTGTAGATAGAGTGGGACTTCGAGGAATCACATGAAAGATTGAATAGTCTTGTTGAATAGTCTTGTTGAGTTGATAAAGGTGTGAATTAATTATCTGTTATACTTATTATATACTCTCGCAACATGTTGCAATACAAAGTACCATGTTTGTGTTCATTGTATCACCTAAAATTTATAGAGACAGCTATGAAGTAATATATATTATAACTATATAAAAATTATCGAGATGACGAGACTGTTTGTCTGCCATCTGTCCAACAAATTGAGTAAAAATTAAAATATAAATGAAATTAAATTAAAACAAGTAAGGAAGGGCTAAGTTCGGGTGTCACCGAACATTTTATACTCTCGCATCATAAAGTGATAATCGAGATTTCATTATCCGTCATTTACATATTTTTCAAATACCGTATTTGTGTAAAGTTTTATTCCGCTATAATCATTGGTTTCTAATATATGTATTATACTCATTCAATTTCATTGAAATCGATGGAGTAGTTCCTGAGATATGGTTTTTGGTCCACAAGTGGGCGACGCCACGCCCATTTTCAATTAAAAAAAAAAAAAGCCTGGGTGCAGCTTCATTCTGCCATTTCTTCCGTAAAATTTAGTGTTTCTGACGGTTTTTGTTAGTCGGTTAACGCACTTTTAGTGATTTTCAACATAACCTTTGTATGGGAGGTAGGCGTGGTTATTATCCGATTTCTTCCATTTTTGAACTGTATTTGGAAATGCCTGAAGGAAAGGACTCTATTGAGTTTGGTTGACATAGCTACAGTAGTTTCCGAGATATGTACAAAAAACTTAGTGGGGGGCGGGGCCACGCCCACTTTTCTAAAACAACTACGTACTAATATGCTCCTCCCCAATGCTTTGTACCAAATTTCGCTTAATATCTTTATTTATGGCTTAGTCATTACACTTTATAGGTTTTCGGTTTTCGCCATTTTGTGGGCGTGGCAGTTAGCCGATTTTGTTCATCTTCAAACTTAACCTTCTTATTGAGTCAAGAAATACGTGTACCAAGTTTCATAATGATATCTCAATTTTTAATCAAGTTACAGCTTGCACGGACGGGCAGACAGACATCCGGATTTCAACTCTACTCTTCACCCTGATCACTTTGGTATATATAACTCTATATCTAACTCTTTTAGTTTTAGGATTTACAAACAACCGTTATGTGAACAAAACTATAATACTCTCCTTAGCAACTTTGTAGCGAGAGTATAAATATACGTACGCTTGCTTCTTGACACCCAATGGGGATTAGCGAAAACATAAAAGGTCCCATAACTAAACACTAATTGAAGTTACAGCACTGTCAGGGTACCATAACGGTGCGGAAAGTCTCAAACAATTTTTTTGAAGTGCTCGTGGCTCTACAATTGGTTTAATCTACGTAAGTATCTTCCCAATTGCCGAAGCGAAATGAAACAAATGTTGTGTGAATAAATCTTTATAACACTTCTTCATACAATGTAAAAATGGGTAAAATCAGATATTGACCACGCCTATGTAGAAAACTGTGAAGTGCAACAACTTACTGAAAAAATGCGCCTCAAGAATTAAATTTCACAACCATGACGGTGGGTAGGTATTTTCAGGAAAAGGTGTAGAAATTGTACAAGGGATGTTACATCTCCCAACTTTAGGGGAAATCCTATACCTCAGGAACTTGACTTGACTGAATTAAACCAAATTTGGGGTTAACCAAATGTTGCTATCTTATACTATAAAAATAGGCGAAATCAGAAGACAACCACACCTAATGTTCACATAAAAATCTTCTAAAATTTTGCCAAATTCGAATGTTTTTACCCGTCTTTGATCTTTGAAAATTGGGAGAGTGTAAAATGTTCGGTTACACTCGAACTTAGAGTTCCTTACTCGTTATTATGTACGCTCTGTTAAATATTTTATATTCCAGTTTAAGTCATATGTATGTACGAGTATATACGCATAACACTTAACTTGTAAACGGTGAAACTAAATATTATAATAATAGCAATTTTCTTGGATTATGAAAATATTCAATCTGCACGTTTTCAGTGTGATGTGGTTTTCTACAAGCGTAGCAACTGTGATAGGGACTTTTATAACAATTTCCATTTTTACTGTTCAAAGTGATTATCATGCAGATGCCGGGTGGATTATTACTGGGTTCGTAACAAACCTTAACGTGACTATGAACGTTATTATTTTCGCCTGTAATAAAAATAGTAAGTAATAAATTGTTATTAATTTCTGTCCCCAAAGGATAATCGTTGACATTCTTCCAACAAAAAATATAATTTAATTTCATTTAAATATCATATTTTAACCAACCTGATCGATTTACAGTCAAGTAGAAACACAGAAACATTGCTCAGATATACTTGAGAACATATAATAATTCGAGCTATTTATGAGTATATCTCACATACTGAACTACATATCCGGAAAAAACGTGTAAGAATAACGAAAATCATTATAAGAACATAGTATATGGGTATTGGGGTTAGAAATAAACTCGATTTTATCTATTTTTGACAATACCACATATAATTAATATGTGTCAGATAATATAGCTAGGTCATTGTATTTTATGAGTAGTAGGCGTGGTTGTAGGCCGAATTCGTACGTTTTCACCGTTACATGGATATGTCAGAGTAATGATTTTTTATAGTAGGTCGAAGCATCGAAAGCTGAAATGCGGAACTTTAATCCACTATACCTAACTTATTCCCAACTCAAGTATCTCCCACGGAACCATCGGATTAGATATAACTTCAAGGGAAAGAAAAATACATTAAAATCTCTTCTATTATAGGGACTGACTGGGATTAGTCTGCAGGTTCTAGATGAGGTTTGCTACCGCTGCTGTTACATTGTAAGGCTCTTAGTTCTCTCCTTTTTTCCGCTTTGTAGATGTCTCAGATACCTACTATAGTCCCGCAAATTCATCCCCTTGGATACCAATAGCCGCAATGATGGATAATACTTCAGCAGCATCGCTTCATATCGTTCGGAAATCACTTAATACTCGGATTGCAGCTTATGTATTGCCTTTATTGGTCTTACATGTGATTTTATATACGGCGAATGTATTGTTATCAGTGCTACATGCAATATCATGGAAATCATTTCGATAGCTTTTAAAAATCGCCGACTGGAACGCACGCAGCTTCTATTGGTTATTGTTACCGACACTGTATTATATATTTAGTTTGCTTTACCGAAGTATACGCCAGATAATACTTAAATTTTAACTTGCAGTCCAATATATTCTAAAATACTTGAGCTGGGATGTGAAGTAATCTCGTACTCCTATGATGAGTGATACCTTTTCGTCGACCTTCCTTGTACGGACGAGCAAGTCTTCCGTTTTCTGCTTAACCAGCTCTAAACCTATAGTTGAAAACCATTGTCGAAGACCATTTATGCATTTGAGCCTTAGGTCATCTACTGAGCTTTATAATCACGACTTCTTTTGGACTCTGTTGGGAAAGCCAGGCGCTTTGTTGTTATTCATTTTTTTAGCTATGGTCAATATTTCATCTTCAGTGATCAACAACGGTAGTTCAACATCTTCTTTCGTGACTTATTTTATGATATAGGGTGATCTGTCGAAAATAATGAACCGACTACTTTTCTATGTTTTATGTCTTAATTTAGAGCTTAGTTATAGCACCTGATAGGTTTTCTTTTAAATAAAGAAGGACTAAGTTCGGGTGAAACCAAATATTTTATACTCTTGCAACTTGAAAGAATCATAGCCAGGAAAATACTTTCAGGTGCAGAGGCATACCTTTATACAAGGTGCCTTCGAAAGTAAACAGGACTTTAAAAAAACAGAACAAATTTTGTTTTTTTGGCAAAATCAATTTATTTAATTCAAAATAGTCTCCTTCTGGCCGGTATGGCCGCTAGTATGCCGGTGCAAGTCTTTTGAATGGCCTCTACGTCTACATAATGCTTTCCTTTCATTGGCAAATGCATTTTTGCGAAAGAGAAGAAGTCGCAGGGTGTCATATCCGGTGAATACAGGGGGTCGTTAATGATTAAAAAGTGATTTTTGGTCAAATAATTGTCCTTTGAATGTTGGATTCTCAGAAATTTTTGGTCGTCAGTCAATTTGTGCGTGCACACACCTTTCATAAGCCCAAATTCGGTCAAAATGCGATAATCGATGTTTTAGAGATGTTCAATTCCATTTCCATGAATTTCAATGATGATTTCGGCTGATTTTTGATGAATTCATGCACGGTTTCGATGGAATTTCCGGTAATCACGGATTTTAATTAGCCCACATGTTGATCGTCATTTATGTCCTCACGACCACTTTGAAAACGTTGAAACCACTCGTGCACTCTGCTACGGGATAGGCAATCATCGCCATCAACTTGTTTCATCAATTCAAATGTTTCGGTAAAAGTTGTACCAATTTTAAAACAAAATTTAATATTGGCTCTTTGTTCGAAACTCGTTTTCGCACAGATAACACAAACATACTGACACTTAAAATGCAATAACTTCACTTCCAATCAATGAAATGTCATAAAATGCTTACTGGACAATCGATAAAGATGGCAGGTTCTAACGCACTAGTCGACATATAGATAGAGCTACCAGAAGGGGCTAGATTCAAAAAGTCTTCAAGTTTATTTTGGATCGCACCTTGTATACTATATACATAAGTTAAAGAACGAAAATATGGTAATAAACTGTGGGGACACACCAAATCTGGCAACACGAATTCGGTGTTGTAAAATACCCCTTTTCGGACATCTCCTGTTGATTACCCAAGCAGAATGACAGAATGTAGCGAAAAAGTACATTTTTTTTTATCTTTTTCGGAAGGCTACGCTTGCCTAGCACTGGGGCTTTTTAAAAGCTAATTGCGGATTTTTGGATTGTGTTACTTCTGTCTCAGCAGCGCTTAGACACACGAGTCTGAATTATTACTACACAGTTAATATTTCGTTGGATTCCTCGTGTTTTCAGTCAACAGAACATAGTTGATATAAAATCGAAACTAAAAAAACTCGCATTTAAAATTCTAAAGGCAAACCATGAAAATGTTGAAGTAAATTTATAATTAAAAGTAAAAATAAAAAACATCATATCTTGTTAAAAAATAACTGGCGCCCGAGCAGGGACCGGTACGTGTAACGATACGGCAAAACGTTCCGAAAGTTCGCGGCTTGTAATAACATTTGCAGCAACCGGTCAAATCGCGGTGTGTAAAAAAAAACGCACAACTCGCGAAAAATAAACATCGTATAAAACTACAATCACCGGCGGTCTCCAAGTCTTGTAGGCAAGGCCGCAGGACACCCCCAAGAAGGTACGCATCGCAGGAGCCTCAGTAGTAAAAGGAAGGTTACAAAAAGGATGAAATCCGGATCGTCGAAGGGAGGAGACGCACCATTAACCATAGTATTGTAAAATTAATATTAATTAAATTTATCACTAAATCATGTTGTTATTATCAAAAAATCGAAATTATCAGTATTGATTATTATTAAAATCAATTGGAAATTAATATACAAAAAACAAAAAAAATCTAACGTTACAATTATTGTAAACAGCCAGACACTGGTTATAATTAAACTCGAAAATTGCATGATTTGAACAAAGATTACGGCAATATTTCCGAAATTTGCATAAAATTTGTTAACACTTTCAAACAATTGTTTATAAGCACTTATCCCTAATTTTGAATAAAATTGGTTGTATGGGGTTAGGTAGAGAAGCAGAACAACTAATGACAAAAATGTACAGAGACAAAGCTCTAGATACTTTTGTACGAGGGTTGCAAGGTGACTTACCTCGTCTATTAGAAATTAAAGAACCCGTGGATTTAGCTTCAGCACTACATTTGTGTTTGAAGTTGGAAAACCAAACTTTTCGTGCAAACCACGCAGCAAACAAAGGACAAACAAGCAACTTCAGGAATCCGAATTCAAAACCTATACCTGCCGCGCGCAATTTTCAATTTACAAATAGACCCTACCAATACCAACAAAATGGACAACAACCTCCAGTCCCACCAATACTTTACCAATATCAACAATATGGACTACAACCACCAATCGCGCAACCAAGACAGAACTTTGACAATTTCCATCCTACTGGCGCACCTCGACAACCATTCTCAAATAGACTATACCAATACCAGACCCCACCTAGGCCTACGGCACAAAAACCACTGCCTCGTCCAGGCCTATGGACATGAACCCCAGTATACAAACGAAAATGGTCAATTACATGAACCGACCTCGCTTCGAAGTTGGCAAAAGACCATCTGACCCAATAGAAGATGTACATAAAAGAGAGACAAACTTTAACATACAAACCGACAGAATACGGTCAAGCAATTACAGATTACGAAAATCATAATGATCTCGAAGAAAATTTGAACGAGTACATAGACCAAATATACGAAGTCGACAACGAAGTCCATGATAATAATTATGTAAATTTTTTAGAATAAAGAGTTCCTCTCTTCCATATGTTGTATGCAAGATGAGGAACGGTCAAATTATAAAAATTTTAATAGACACAGGATCAATAGGAATTATATCCAACCGAAATTCGTGAACAATCCAATTCCAAATCAAAAACCATTCAATGCTATTTCGGTAGGAGGAAGCACATTAGTTACACATCATAAAATAGCAAATATTTTTAACATTCATGACGGTGAAATAAAATTCTTCGTATTACCCTCACTAAAATCCTTCGATGCTACCTTAGGCAACGATAGTTTAAAAGAGTTAGGCGCCTAAATAAAGATCAGAAAAAATATTATGACAATTAAAAATGGAACTACAATTCCTATCAAAGAAAAAAGATTCGAAGCCATAAATAACTCCGAGAACATCCCATTTATCAGAAATACAGAAAACAAAACTTAAGAAGTTACTTAAATCATTTCCATACCTACTGACTTACATAACTAATGTAAGGGCAGCGATACGAACCTCTTCCGACATTCCGGTTTACTCAAAGTTTTATCAGTATCCTATGACCCTGAAAGACGAAGTGAACAAACAGATAAAAGAACTTCTAGAAGACGGAATAATCCGGCCCTCTAGATCCCCGTATAATTAACCAGTGTGGATTGTACCCAAAAAGGCAGATGCCTTAGGTGAAAAAAATATCGCATGGTTATCGATTACCGTAAACTTAACAAAATAACCATTGCAGATAAATATCCCATTCCTGAAATAAACGAAGTACTTGCTCAATTAGGGAACAATAAAATAATCTTCGTAATAGATCTTAAAAGTGGTTTTCACCAAATTCAGTTAAAAACAGCGGCATAGAAAAGACCGCTTTCACCGTAAATAGCGGAAAATACGAGTTTACACGACTCCCATTCGGTCTCAAAACTGCTCCTTCAATTTTTCAACGTGCATTGGGTGACATACTTAGAGAACATATTGGGAAAATATGTTTCATTTACATAGATGAATATTTAGCAAATATGATGATACCCACCTAAAAAACTTGGCCACAGGTTTTCAAACTCTACACGATGCTAACATGAAATGGGGATAAATGCGAGTTTCAGAAGAACAAAGTTGAATTTCTTGGTTTTGTTATTTCCGATCAAGGAATAGAAACAAACCCTAGCAAAGTCACAGCGATAGCGAACTATCCATGCCCTAGAACTCTGAGGGATTTAAGATCCTTCCTAGGCCTCTCCGGCTATTACAGGAGATTTATACAAAACTATGCTAAGCTACTTAAATCTCTTTTAAGAGGGGAAGATGGACATGTGTCCAAAAGAATACCATCAAAAAAATTTATTACACTAGACAAAGAAGCACTTGAATCCTTCAGAAAATTAAAAAGGAGTCTTTTATCAAAACACATAATTCTCCGTTACCCAGATTTCAATAAGGAATTCCATTTAACTACTGATGCTTCTAATTTCGCAATAAGAGCTGTTTTATCGCAAGATGACCAGCCTATATCGTTCCTTTCTAGAACACTCTCTAAGGCTGAAGAAAATTATGCGGCTAATGGGAAACAAATGCTTGTCATTATTTGGGCACCCATAGCCCTTAAAAATTACCTGTACGGTAAAGCCAAGGCTAAGATCTTTACAGATCATCAACCCCTAACACAGTGTCTGAGCAGTTGGAATGGAAATGCCAGAATCAAGCGATGGAAAGCCTATCTAGAGGAATATGATTATAAAGTATTCTATAAACCAGAGAGAGAGAACGTCGTAGCTGACGGACTCTCCAGATTACCAACAGAACAAATCCATTCAATTGCCTATACACAGCACAGCGCTGAAAGCTCCAATCATGTATTCAAAAACCAAATATTCTTTTATAAAACGAAAAATCCTGATTACAAATTCACAATTCCGTTTCCCACCTTCCATAGACACGAGATATTCCGACCAGAATACACTTCAGACGAACTAATAGTAGATCTAAAAAAATACCTTAATCCTTCTGTAATAAACGGTATTTATACAACCGAGGACTTAATGGGAAAAATTCAACTATTTTACCAAAGTCATTTTAGAAGCATTAAAAAAACGCTTCTCACAAACAAAAGTCAAAGATTTGACTACTGAAACACAACAAGAGGAAGAAATTTTGAAAACCCATAAAAGAGCTCACCGTAACGCATTAGAAAACAAGAAACAACTTTCAGAAAATTTTTATTTCCCTAGAATGAAGAAAAAAATTTAAAACATAGTTAAACAATGTAAAATCTGTAAAGAATCCAAGTACGATAGACACCCCCCAATCCTGAGCTTACTGAAACTCTAATTCCGGAATACCCCGGTCACGTACTGCATATTGACATCTATTCAACCGAACGACATCTTGTATTAACGGCAATAGATAAATTTTCCAAACAAGCTCAAGCTCGAGTCATTGAATCAAAAGCCACAGAAGATATTAGAACCCCTTTGCAAGATATTGTATTTTATTTCGGAGTCCCTAAGCATATTGTTATGGACTACGAAAAATCCTTCAATTCTCAGTCCATTAAATTCATGTCAGAACAACTAGGAATAGAAACTTATACTGCTCCACCATACAAAAGCACCGTTAAAGGACAAATAGAACGATTTCACTCGACATTATCAGAAATAATGAGGTGTCTTAAAAACGAATCCACTCATCGAGATTTTAAAGAACTTTTAGACAGGGCAATATGCGAATACAATTACTCATTTCATTCAGTCGCAAAGCAACGACCATTAGAAGTGTTTTACGGTAGGAAAGTAACAACAGATCCAGATCAATATGAAAAGGCTCGACAGGATAACATCGTCAGGCTAAGGACAAAAATAGACGCAGACTTATTAAACCCTAACAGAAATCGAAAGAAGATAATTAATTATCAACCAGGACAGGTGGTATTTATAAAAGTAAGTACCAAGCTAGGGTCGAAGCTTTCCTCAAGGCCCCGCCCCCCAATAAGTTTTTTGTACATATCTCGGAAAGTACTACAGCTATGTCAACCAAACTCTATAAGTCGTTTCCTTCAGGCACTTCCATATACAGTTCAAAAATGGAAGAAATCGGATAATAACCAGGCCCACCTCCCATACAAAGGTTATGTTGAAAACCACTAAAAGTGCGTTAACCGACTAACAAAAAACGTCAGAAACACTAAATTTTACGGAAGAAATGGCAGAAGGAAGCTGCACCCAGGCTTCTTTTTAAAATTGAAAATGGGTCGCCCACTTATGGACCAAAAACCATATCTCAGGAACTACTAAACCGATTTCAATGAAATTCGTTATATAATATTTTCTTAACACCCTGATGACATGTACGAAATCGGTTCCCAACCACGCCTTCTTCCAATATAACGCTATTTTGAATTCCATCTGATGCCTTCTCTGTATATTATATACATTAGGAACCAATGATGATAGCGGAGTAAAACTTTACGCAAATACGGTATTTGAAAAATATGTAAATGACGGATAATGAAATCTCGATTATCACTTTATGATGCGAGAGTATAAAATGTTCGGTGACACCCGAACTTAGCCCTTCCTTACTTGTTATATAACTACTTTCCTGCGGAATCTAAATATTTCTTATTAGTAGGTAACGTTGGCATTTGCAGAATCTGTTGAGCATATTAATACATATAATATATATGTAAATGAATCGTAAAATGTGTTGCTAAGCGCATAACTTAACAACGCCTGGACCAATTTGGGCAATTCTTTTTTCTAAATGTTCATTGAGGTTCAAATATGGCTTTTACGAATAGATGCCGGAAACCCCCTAAAAACAGCCCTTTTCTTTTTTCCATACAATCGACTGAATGTTTATTTGTTAGCTAATGCTCGAGAACGGCTCAACCAATCTTGATGAAATTTTCAGAGGTTGTTCGCTGTGGATCGGAGAAGGTTTAGAAATAAAAAAAATTTATGATTTTCGTGAGGAAAAGTCGAAAATTGGATAATTCCAAAAAGTTACTTTTTTCATACAAATTTTTTTTTTCAATTTTTTTGCTCTGTTTTTCAATTATTTGAATCGTTCAAATTTGTCGTTTGCTTTTTTTATTCCGGCTATTCAAAAAAATTATTGAAAGTTTTTCAGTGGAAACGTTATGTGTAGATTTGTTACGATGCCACGAAGGAGTCGCGCTAATATCGCTCGACGTTTTTTCTGGCGTCAAAGTACATTGGCAGCCCAAAGCACATGACCGAATACTCCCAGGATGCGATGACATACATGCGGAATTATGGATCGCGGTCAATCAGCAAGCGATTTTCACGATGTCACAGCACGACTTTTTAAACAACAGTTACGATGTTTGATGGACTTTATCTTGAAGCAACGTATATGTGGTGCTGTTAGATGCTAGATGTACTCTATTGAGTGGCAAAAGAGAGGTTTGCCCGCGCACACCTCATAATTTCCGCGGAAATTCCTGGTGCAGAGAAAGATCCAGTATGATACGAAGTGATGAAAACCAATATAGCTCAGGTACCATGCGGACAAAACAATCCAACTTCGGTTGTACGTCTAGCACTAAATGCACGAAACACTATCCACGTGCCTTCTTTTGGAAACACAAACTAGAAACCATGGATATTCACTCTATCGGCGTCGCTCACCAGACGACAATGGCAGAACATACAGCACTCAGTTTAGAAGAGTGAATATTGAAGTTGACAACTCATGGATCGTACTATATTCACCATTACTGTCTAATTCACATTCAAAACTCATATCAATGTTGAGTATTGCAATTTAATGTAATGTATTCGGAAATGCTTTGATATTATACATGGAATGCATCATCGAAGAAATAGTTACGCAGAAAGTAAGGCTAACCAGTAGATTGACAGCCAGGTGTGTTGTCAACTAATGCATTTGGACGAATTTACACAATCCACCCGAAAAACGACGATTGTTTCTACCTTGGGTTGCTATTGATTAATGTATGCGGTTCAACTTCATTTGAGTCATTGCGTACTATGAATGGTACGGTGTGTGCAAGTTTTGGTAAGCCAGCAATTACAATTGCTGGAACATGTTAATCACTGGAATGCAAATGAAGTTCGCACACTTTTCGCGATAATCCTTTTGACATATCAGCCTTCAAATCCGCGTCAATTATGAGATACGAACAAAAATGACATTGCCGAAGACATTTTACATCGTCTTCGCTAAAAATTGGAAATGGGTCAATTCCGGTTCATACTTCCGGTGGTTTGATATCAATGCCATCCGGAGTTTATCAATTCGCAAAAGATGTACTCATCACGAATGATCGGGCGTTAGCCAAATTATCGTAACTAAGATTCCTTAAGTTCTCGCGCAATGTAAGCTGCCAAAAATACCGATGTTTTGACTTGAAACTGCAAGATTCAAAGTCAAATTCCGGGAGACTTGCGCTCATACAAATCGATCGATCGTCTTGACAATGAAGATGACGCCGTGAATTATCCAGTGGAATTTCTAAATTCTTTGGAGAAGCTTGGTATCCCACCGCATCATTATGTTTCCCAATCTGCATGCGCCGAAACTGTGTAATGGAACCCGACTGATTGTGACGCATCTATGGACAATGGGGCAGAATGCTTGATTCTACAAATTCCTTCTAACGATTCCTCATTTCAGTTCAAACATATTCCGTTTCCAGTGAAAATTGCGGTTGAGAGGACAATCAACACGGCACAAGGATACACATACATGTGTATGCTAAGTTTTTCACACGGCCGTGGCGTGCTCACGAGTTGGAAAACCATATTTTGTGTACACCGGAACAGAAACCAAAAAATGTTGTTTATCAAGCTACGTTACATTGAAAAAAAAAACAAAAATGAAATGATAAATTTAACTTTCCTTTAATTGTAAAACACATAATTTCACGCAGGACAACAGCTGCGGGATCAGCTAGTGGATTATAATTATCTTAAAACATCGCGAACAATAGTTTGGTAATAACATTGACTACAGTGAAAAACATGTACGCATAGTACATGTATATTTTTGTAAAATAAGTGTTAAACTTAGCAGAAATATCAAGTGTCTGGCTAGCTGCTGAACGGTCTCAGGATTCTGAAAATACTGATATCATGAACAAACTGATGTGAAATGAATTTACAGACCATGTTGCTTATACTTATGAATTTCGAAATGGTGTATTTTCCTGCCAATTACAATATCGTTTGAGATATGAAATATTTCTAAAATATTTGCATTAATATTACATGTACATACATAACTTCTGTAGCTCGATTGCAATCATCATCCAACACTCACCTTTTTGCAAACTGTAAACGCTTTTAGTTTCATTTGAATCTGACTTTTAGTTGGTACATTTCCGGAAAACACCACTTCGTGGTTAATGACGTCACCATGACACTTGCGTACATGGGTGGCTGTTAACCAGATTCCAATACATAGCTGCCGGTGTCGGCTTAATATATTAATGCTGCAAGGTAATTGTTCCCAATTGATGCTGGCATAGTCGGAACGGAAGTAAACATTATAAATCGTAATCGATGATATTTTAGAATCTTTCGAGAACTTCTTCTGCAGTGTTGGTTCGTTATTTTTTCAGTTACTAATTTTTGTAAGTTGGAAAACTTGGAGGATAAGCCGCGGAGAATGTATCAGTCGAAAATATTACAGATGGAGCTAAATGCATCATCTATTTCGAGTTCTCTATCAAGCCGCGTCGTTTCAAATTTAGCACTTTCAGTTACGGATCTGATTGCATTTGTTAATAATTTAATCTGCATACGTTGCTACACTTTGTAAATTCAGTGGTATCTTAGGATTATCTATATAAATAAAAATGAATCGTCGAAATGTATGTACGCTCATAACTCAATAACGTCTGGACCAATTTGGCCAATTCTTTTTCTTAAATGTTCGTTGAAGCTCAAAGATGGTTTTTACGGCGAGAAAAATTCGAATAATTTCCGGAAAACCCCTAAAAACAGGCCTTTTCTTTTCCCCATACAAACGTTACAATAAAAATGAATGTTTGTTTGTTAGTAACACTAAGAGAACGGTTGAACCAATCTTGAAATTGAAAGGTTATTTGTTGTCCCGATCCACAAGGTTTAGAAACAGAATACCTTATACTTTTAATGAGGAGAAGTCGGATAATTGGACAATTCCAAAAAGTAACATTTTCCATACACATTTTGTTCAATTTTTGTTTGTTTTGTTTTTCAATATTTTGATTTGTAAATTATTTGAATTGTTCAATTTTGATCGCTTGCTTTTTTATTCCGGCTATCCAAAGGAAAAATTATTTAGAATCATTCAGTGAAAACTTTATGTGTGTTTCACACAATGTGATCAATTGCATATTGAAATTTGTTACGAAGCCACGAAGAGGTCGCGTTAATATTGGTCGGCGTTATTTTCGCCATCAACGTATGGCAGCCGAAGAAAATGCAAGAAGTACTCCCAAAATACGATGACGTACGTCCGGAATATGGATTGCGGTCAATCAGCTAGCGATCGTAACGATATCACAGCACGACTTATTAAACAATAGCTGCGATGTTTGATGGTCTTTATCTTGAAGCAACCTATGGTATATATGGTGCTGTTAGATGCTGAATGTATTCTGTTGAATAGCAAAAAAGATGTTTGCCGCACGCACACATTCTTCTTTGGATGCGGATGGTGATTACACCAGATCAAATTGATGAAATCATTTCAGCGGAAATTTCTGATTCAGAGATAGATCCAGAATTATAGGAAGTGGTGAAAACCAATATGGTTCATGGATCTTGTGAACCTTACAATCCCACTTTGGTTTGTATGTCTGACAACAAATGCACGAAACACTACTCATGTGCTTTTCTTTCGGAAAAGGAAATGGGAAATGATGGATATTAACTGTATCGGCGTCGCTCACCAGACGACAATGGCAGAACATTTAGCCTTTAAAGGCGTGAATATCGACGTTAACAACACATCGAAGTTGACAACACATGGATCGTACCATATTCGCCACTTTTGTCTAATTCACATTCAGAACTCATGTCAATGTTGAATATTGCAGATTGGTGAAATCGATCAAATACGTTTGCAAGTACGTCACCAAAGAAAGTAACATAGCGGTTATTGGCTTTGAACGATATGAGATCAGCAGTATCGAATGGGTGTGAACTGCAATAAAGCGCTTTGTAGGATATTTACTTTTGCAATTCATGAAAGTTTTCCGACTGTTGTGCGTCTCGCGGTTCAACTTCATTTAAGTTATTGCGTATTGTGAATGGTACAGTGTGTGCAACTTTTTGAGAATCATGACAGCAGTTGCATTTGCTGGAATATGATAATCACTGGAAACAGTCGAAGGACAATGCGATAGTTACTTCGCATGCCACTGAAGTTCGCATACTTTTCGCGAAGATCATTTCGACATATCAGCCTTCAAATTCGCGTTAATTGTGGGATACGAAAAAATTACATTGCCGACGACATTTTACATTGTATTCGCTAAGAATTAAAAATGGGGAAATTTCGGTTTATACTTCCAGTGGTTTGATAACAATTTCTCCTCCCTTTTGTCAATTCACTTCAACGGAAGATGATTTCATCACTGCAATTGCTTGAGAGCACGCGCAATTTTAGCAGCCAAAAATACCGATGTTAATGACTTAAACTGGAAGATTCAAAGTCAAATTCTGGGAGGTTTGCGCTCATATACGAGTGCATCGATCGTCTTGGCAAGGAAGACGAAACCGTAAATTATCCAGTGGAATTTCCAAATTGCGTCTCACAGTTTGATCTGTCATTATTACGCTTCACAATCTTCATGTCCCGAAACTGTGTAATGGAACCCGACTGATTATGACTCAGTTATCGAATACAAGGGACAGCCATTTCAGTTCAAACGTATTCAATTTCCAGGGAAATTGCCTTTGCGTTGACAATCAACAGGACACAATCGGGAAATGCTATGTTTTTCACACGGCCAGATATATGTATGTATGTGGCGTGTTGACGAGTTGGAAACCCATCTTCTCTGTATATTTATGCACCAGAACAGAAATCAAAAAATTATGTTTATTAAGTTGCGCTACATTAAAAAAAATCGAAAATAAATCATTTTCGACACAATATAATTTCAATTTGTTTTCATTTCAAAACACATAATTTCACGCAGGATAACGGCTGCGGGGTCAGCTAGTTTATTATATTCAAAAATGGAGGCAGTCTTTAATTTTTTTCTAAAATAAATTGGCAATTTCTGGCTTATAACTATTTCTTTTACTTTATATTTTGTCAGAGTAGTAGACTTACTAATAAGCCATTCCCCACCTCTGAAACTGCCACTGTATAGTATATATAAATGATCAGGATGATTAGGCGATTTGAAATTCGAGTGACTGTCTGTCTGTCCGTCACTCCGTTCGCTGCGCACGCTGTAACTTGAGTAAAAATTGATACATCAAAAAGAAACTTGGTTTATTTGTTTCCTACTAAAAAGGTAAGGACGTAAACTGAGAAATGTCACGCCAACAAATCGCAATTTAAGGAAACCTATAAAGTGCCATAATTAAGCACTACATTAAGATATAAAACTATAATTTGTTATAAGCGTGGCTCCGCCCTCTAATGGTGCATAACTATCAAACCGTTTAAGCCAAAATAACCAAAGTCCTTTAAGATAAAACCTGTAAGAACACCGACCGACATTGTGAAGATTAATGAAATCGGATTATAACCCCGTTCACTGCTCATATAACGGCACCGTTAAAAACTACCAAAAGCGCGATAAAGCAATAACTAAATAAGCTAGAGACATAAAATTTTACACAGGAGATGGTAATGGAGGGCTTAAAATGAGCCGGGGTAAGAACTGAGCGATGGGCGTGGCACCGTCCTCTTTTAGGTGCAATCACATATCTCTGGACTTGCTCGACTGTTTCCAAATAAATTTGGTCCATAATATATTATTAATATTCTTATGGTAATATGCTTTATATTTCCTTCAATTCTTTCACTTTCCGAAATCAAGAAGCAGATAATATAGCGCGATAAAACTGTGTAAGAACAGTGAATTAGAAGTATGTCACCCTATGACCAAAAATTGTCCTAATCGAACGAAAACTGTTCAAGCCCCTATGTGCCGAATACGTAGACCGAGTACCTATTGTTGACTTTTGACAAAGAATTTATGTCAATGTGTGAGATATGTAATTGAAATTCTTCCCTTTTAATAGCATGTCTGTGTGGCAAAAATGGGCTCAATTGAATCAATATTTCCATTAACCCCATATAACTTATATAATGATTTTCGTTATTATAACAAGCTTTCTACCGAATGAGTTCGTCACTGAGTATTTTTTATATATGTATACAATTTCTTCAAACCATGAAAACACCCGCGAGTTCTTTTCATTGGGGGCGTTTTTACATGGTAGGTCCCACACCCATGGCACAACCCTGTGGGGGGATGGTTCGCCTTCTCATTTTAGCTCGCCTTCAAACGGATGTTCTTTTCCTACCCAGAGGATACTTGGTCTAAGACCGGTAGCCGTAAGTTGCTTGAGCCATATTTAAAAGAATCGATTCTGGCCACTCCCAAGGGAATAGTAACAAGATAACTTTCCACACATGACTCCATCCTCCTGACGAAAGAGAAGAACGATGTGACCAAAGATGCCTTCTATGAGCGCTTGGAGCGCATCTATGAGAGCTGACAAGTCGAGAAGCAAACACAAGAGATAGCAGAACGATTTTCTACTCGGCTTGCACTACGGCTCTCTGAGAGCACTCGTCAACAGTTCGGTATAAGGGAACTGTGGGACGGCATTTCAAACTCCTTACGTACGGCTGACACCATTGGTTTTCAGAAAATGCAAAAGAACAGCTGGTACGACGAGGAGTGCCGTGTCGCAGCAGGAAGAGAAAACAAACTGCCTACGTCGCAACCTTACAATTGACCGCAACACTTGTGCGATGGGATAGATATCGAGACCTGAAGAGGGAACCGAGACGATTTTTGCAGATATAAAAATATAGTGGCCGAAATGCGTGAGTATGAAGAGATCAGGAGTAATGGTTGAAAATTACGAAAAGATGTGGCGGTTTCAAGACCGGATCATACTTTTGTAGAACCCGCAAAGGTGATCTAGTGACCGTTGCTTAGAGCACACTGAATTTATGGAGGGAACACTTCTCCAGCCTGTTGACTGGCAGTAAATGCTTAACGCCAGAAGAAGTCGAGCCCGATTTCCCAATCGATGGCGATGGTGCAGGCGTTCCATTGCTCGACCATGAAGAATTCTAAATAGCAATTACCCGTCTGAAGAACAACAAAGCGGTGATGGATTGCCGGCCGAGCAATTCAAACACGGCGGCAAAGAATTGATAGGGAGCAAGCATGAGCTTTTTTGTAAAATATGGTTGAACGAAAGCTTTCCCAACGACAACGACCCACAGTGTACTGCTGCTCTCGACAGCACGAAAGGGAGCTGCCTTTCTGCCACGATATCTGAAATTGCTATCCCTGCAAAATTAATAAGGCTGTGTAAACTGACGTCGAGCAATACCAAAAGCCGTCCTGTTGTAGTGTACAGTTTTTGGCGTATGCCGATGATATTGTTAGTTTTGCTTTTCACTGCATTATTAAAACCTTTAATAAAAAGGTTAAAAAAAAAAATTGGCCGATCTCGATTGCAGATTGTTATATGCGTTTAAAAAATACCGTAAAACAGACCCAGAGAGAGAAAAAAATTCATCCAGTCACAATACAAGTAGCTGCACCCAGGCTTTTTTTTTTAATTGAAAACGGGCGTGGCGGCGCCCACTTATGGACCAAAAACCATATCTCAGGAACTACTCCATCGATTTCAATGAAATTCGGTATATAATATTTTCTTAACACCCTGATGACATGTACTAAATATGGGTGAAATCGGTTCCCAACCACGCCTTCTTCCAATATAACGCTATTTTGAATTCCATCTGATGCCTTCTCTGTATATTATATACATTAGGAACCAATGATGATAGCGGAGTAAAACTTTACACAAATACGGTATTTGAAAAATATGTAAATGACGGATAATGAAATCTCGATTATCACTTTATCATGCGAGAGTATAAAATGTTCGGTGACACCCGAACTTAGCCCTTCCTTACTTGTTATTTGTGGTTTTAATAATGCAGTTAAACACTTGTTATACGGATTCATTGACTGTCCCTGGGTTCCGAGATTTTGCTATTTTAATGCCTTACGGCGCTCCACTATCATACTGATGAGTTACTTGGACGCTCCCACACTGTGCAGCAGCAATAGGTTTCGTATCACCGTGGTGAGACGTGACATCATTCTTACTGGGGACTGAGCTTTTTGAACAGCTCGATTAATAAATAATATAAAAACTTTTAATGTGCACCCAACTAGTGGTAGTTTTAACTAAAGGAACTAAAATAATATCTGTGAAATAAGATCGCAGAAAAACAAAAAACAATAAACGCCTATAAGATTACAGCCATTTCGTATTGGAAAAATCGTGTATTAGAGACATAACAGTTCATCGACCCGTTTCACATGATAACTGACAGAGGTGCACGTAATTTACGGAAATTAAATTATTCATTAAACCCACTAGAGCTATTCAGGCAGGTGTGTTACCAGAATAGCGGGATATCTGGACAGCGAGGACTGCGGCGTTGGAACATGGAATTTCAAATCCGTAAAGTATAAATTAAAATTTAACAAGAAAAAACGTTAACTTCGGCTGCACCGAAGCTAATATACCCTTCACTGTAATCCATGTCGAATTTCGTGAAGATACCACGTCAAATGCGAAAGTTTCCAACGCATTTGATTTTGATCATTCAGTTTGTATGGCAGCTATATGCTATAGTGAGCCGATCTGAACAATATCTTTCGATATTACATTATTTCTATGAACAATAACTCATACTAAATTTCGTGTAGATATATCATCAAAGGAGGAAGTTTCTCATCCAAGCATTTGATACCAATCATTCAGTTTCTATGGCAGCTATGTATATGGGTGTTTCCATGGTTACGCACGCGACATTTGTACACGTTTAATTGCGTTGGAATGTTGTAAAAATAGAAATATAATGGGAAAAAGTCATATATTTTAGGATCGCTGCATTGTATGTGATGAGTTCTTTCCAAAAAGTATTATTATTGGAAAATTGAACAATGGGTACCCAAGTTCCAGACAATCAAAGTTGACTTACGCACGTGACAAAAATGGAAATCGCTTTCAGAGCCGTAAGAAAAAATGCGAAAGTAAGCGAATTGTAGGAGATTTTTATCCAGGAAATTTTTTTTTATAAAGGTTAATAATGGAGCTTCATAATTCATGATTGCTTCTAAAAGAACTAAGCATGGTTTGGCTAAGACAAAAAAAAATTTATTACTCACGTGACATTACGTACGTGACACTTTTTACCTTCATAAATATTTTAGTAATTTAGTACATCTCCATTGGAGAAAAAACCCGCACACACCAAACGTGAAGTTTTATCAGCCATAGCAAAATTGTTTGACCCAGCCGGTTGGCTTAGTCTAATAGTAATCACGGCAAAAGTAATTATGCAACAAATGTGGCTAGATAAAACTGACTGGGATGAAAGCCTGAAGCCCCTTACCCTTCATAGATGGAACAGTTTCGTAAAAGATTATGAAAACATAGATAAAATTGAAATATCCAGATGGACCCATTTTGACCCAACAGCCACCATCGAATTCCACGGTTTCTCTGATGCTTCAGAAAAAGCATATGCCGCGACACTTTATATATGGGTGGGTCTTGGGTTGATGATTTAGTGAACTGTATAGTTGATGTGTAGGATTGCCGATTTGTATTTGTGCTTTGGGTGGGTAGTGCGGTACTTGAAGCGTTTTCTGGTTCGAGCTAGTGACGTTTGGTATTTCCGAAGTGGATTCAGGTCGAAAGCTGGATTCTCTGTGTATCAGAATATTGTGTTTTTTGTGACACTTACGACACGAGAACTTACTCACGCAGTTCTTGTAGCTATGTGAAATGGCCAAGCAGTTATAGCAATAACCATATTTTTTGATTGTGGAGATACGTGTCTCTACATTCATTGCGAGAAATTTGGGACATTCTCGAATAGGGTGCTGCTTTTTGCAGAGCTTACAGCTTTCTGTATCTATATTATTTTGGGAAAGGTTGAAATTAGTATTCCTTTGAGTATGAGAGGGTCTAGCAATTTGCGTTTCAGCTACGTTAGCATGAAAAGTGTTATATTTCTTTTCATCTGTTCTTTTAACTGTTCCGGTGTGGAAGGGGGGTAATTTTGCTACTGAAGCTTTGAAATTTCCAACTGATTCGAGAGTTTTGTATTAGTGGGTTAAAAAACTGTCGAAATTTGACCACGTCGGTATATCTGAATTATCTGCTAGGGTATATTCAAAAGTTTCGAGAGTTTGCTTAGGTAGTTTTGAACTATAAAGATATATCAATATTGGATCCCAGCTGTTTGTGTCAATCTCAAGATTGTGTAAATTGGTTAAAACGTTATTAACGGAACGTTGTAAGCTTTTTATAACACAACCTGTTTCCTGAGTTACTTGGGGTAGGTTAAAAAGGGTCTTTAATAGGGTGTTTACCTGCAACCTCTTATTTTCGTACTCTTCTTCTTAATTGGCGTAGACACCGCTTACGCGATTATAGCCGAGTTAACAACAGCGCGCCAGTCGTTTCTCCTTTTCGCTACGTGGCGCCAATTGGATATTCCAAGCGAAGTCAGGTCCTTCTCCACTTGGTCCTTCCAACGGAGTGGAGGTCTTCCTCTTCCTCTGCTTCTCCCGGCGGGTACTGCGTCGAATACTTTCAGAGCTGGAGTGTTTTCATCCATCTGGACAACATGACCCAGCCAGCGTAGCCGCTGTCTTTTAATTCGCTGAACTATGTCAATATCGTCGTATATCTCGTACAGCTCATCGTTCCATCGAATGCGATATTCGCCGTGGCCAATGCGCAAAGGACCATAAATCTTTCGCAGAATTTTTCTCTCGAAAACTCGTAACGTCGACTCATCGGTTGTTGTCATCGCCCAAGCCTCTGAACCATACAGCAGGACGGGAATTATGAGCGGCTTATAGAGTTTAGCTTTTGTTCGTCGAGAGAGGACTTTACTTTTCAATTGCCTACTCAGTCCGAAGTAGCACCTGTTGGCAAGAGCAATCCTGCGTTGGATTTCTAGGCTGACATTGTTGGTGATGTTAATACTGGTTCCTAAATAGACGAAATTATCTACAACTTCAAAGTTATGACTGTCAACAGTGACTTGAGAGCCAAGTCGCGAGTGCGACGACTGTTTGTTTGATGACAGGAGATATTTCGTTTTGCCCTCGTTCACTGCCAGACCCATTTTCTGTGCTTCCTTGTCCAGCCTGGAGAAAGCAGAACTAACGGCGCAAGTGTTGAGGCCGATGATATCGATGTCATCGGCATACGCCAGCAGCTGTACACTCTTATAGAAGATGGTACCGCATAGCACACTTAAATTCCAATCGTTGGGCATGCCTTCGTCCGACCATATTTTACAAAGAAGCTGATGCATGCTCCTTATCAGTTCTTCGTCGCCGTGTTTGAATAGTTCGGCTGGCAATCCGTCGGCCCCTGCCGCTTTGTTGTTCTTGAGGCGGGCAATTGCTATTCGAACTTCTTCATGGTCGGGCAATGGAACGTCTGCTCATCGTCGTCGATTGGGGAATCTGGTTCGCCTTCTCCTGGCGTTGTGCGTTCACTGCCATTCAGCAGGCTGGAGAAGTGTTCCCTCCATAATTTAAGTATGATCTGGGCATCGGTCACTAGATCACCTTTGGGGGTTCTACAAGAGTATGCTCCGGTCTTGAAACCTTCTGTAAGCCGCCGCATTTTTTCGTAGAATTTTCGAGCATTACCCCTGTCGGCCAGCTCATCAAGCTCTTCGTACTCACGCCTTTCAGACTCTTTCATTTTCTGTCTACAAATGCGTCTCGTTTCCCTTTTCAACTTTCGGTATCTATCCCATCCCGCACGTGTTGTGGTCGATCGTAACGTTGCGAGGTAGGCAGCCTGTTTTCTCTTCGCTGCGACACAGCACTCCTCGTCGGATCAGTTGTTCTTTTGCACTTTCCGAAAACCAATGGCTTCGGTTGCAGCCGTACGTAAGGAATTTGAAATGCCGTCCCACAGTTCCTTTATACCGAGTTGTTGACGGCGTGCGTTTGTTGGCGTGCGTTTTTTGCTGCACATCGCGAATCTTGGCTGCAACAAGATAGTGGTCCGAGTCGATGTAAGGACCTCGGAGCGCACGCACATCTAGAACACTGGAGACGTGTCTTTTGTCTATCACAACATGATCGATCTGGTTGTTGGTTTTTCGATCCGGAGACAGCCAGGTAGCTTGATGAATCTTCTTATGCTGGAATCTAGTACTACAGATAACCATATTTCGGGCCCCGGCGAAGTCAATCATCCTCAACCCATTTGGGGATGTTTCGTCGTGGAGGCTGAATTTACCGACCGTAGTGCCAAAGATACCTTCTTTGTCCACCCTGGCGTTAAAGTCGCCAAGTACGATTTTGACATCGTGGCGGGGGCAGCTCTCATAAGCGCGCTCCAAGCGCTCATAGAAGGCATCTTTGGTCACCTCGTCCTTCTCTTCCGTCGGGGCGTGGGCGAAAATCAGCGATATGTTGAAGAACCTCGCTTTGATGCGGATTGTGGCTAGACGTTCATTCACCGGAGTGAATGATAGTACTCGGCGACGGAGTCTCTCTCCCACCACGAATCCAACACCAAACTGGCGCTCTTTTATATGGCCACTGTAGTAAATGTCACAAGGACCGACTCGTCTCTGTCCTTGTCCCGTCCGGCGACGGCGGTGATGTCAGCCTTTATTTTCGCGAGGACATTAACTAGCTGGGCAGCGGCACCTTCCCAATTAAGGGTCCGGACATTCCAGGTGCATGCCCTCAAATCGTAGTCTTTATTTCGTTTGCCATGGTCGTCATCAAACGGGGGGTCTCTCATCCGAGGCTTGTTGCTTCCTTTCATTGGGGTTGTTTTTTTACGTGGCGGGTCCCGAACCCAGCGCACAACCCTATGTAGGGGATGTTTCGCCTTCTCACATTAGCTCGCCTTGGAACGGATGTTCTTAGGCTACTCAGAGGATACTTGGTCAAAGACCGGAAGTTGTGAGCTGCTTGAGCCATATGTAAAAGAATCGTTTCTGTCCACTCCCAAGTGAATGGCGATCAGAGCACTTTCCTCACTTGCGTGAACTTCTACACATGACTCCATCCTCCAATTTTCGTATTGGTCGACTAAATTTTTCCAAGCCAGTATGAAACCATTATTTGTTAAGGGTGCGTTTTGAGTAACCTCTCTTGCTTCTCCTCGGGTCTTCTGAGTAAGGTGAAAGAGTCTTTCAACATATCCCGAAAGGTGGGCCAAGTTGTGTAATCTCCGTAAAAGATGTCGGTGTCGCATGGTGGAAGGTGAACTGCAGAAGCGAAATCCATCATTGTGCCTTCTGAAGTCCTTTCATTAATGGGTTGGGTTGACACTGTGTTTTACGCGTATCCACATCTTCGTTGATGGAAGCTAAGCAAGAGAGGTACATTCGATAACCCTTTAACAATAATCGATAACGATAGCCCTTTTAACATTATTTTCAGGTAAGCTAGAATAATTTGTGATATATCACATTAAATGATTTTTTTTGGCAGTATACGCTATATCGCAATCGTTAACAGTTCATGCAAAGTATTTTCGTTACGAAATTGTTTCGGTTTCGCTAACATTCATTTTATTTTCAATTTCTCGCAAGATTTCAGCTTGTGCCCTCCTTCACACAGGTCGCATGACGTTTGTTTGCACTGGTTTGATATGGACGATTGATTCTTATAAAGTAAGGAAGGGCTAAGGTGCAAGCAAATATATTATACTCTTGCAACTTATTATACAAGAACCAAAGCCAGGGAAATACTGAAAAGTGTAAATCGTCAACCTGAGGATCGAAATCCCATCGCTTTTATATATATGTACATATACTATATATAACTCCTATATTGACAGACATAAAAGTTTTGTCCTAAAAATGAAAACCATTATACTATGTAGTACGAGTATATGGCAGTCGGCGTAGTATCGACCAGATTTTATCTGTTTTCCCAATATCACATACTATTAACATGTCACTTACTAAAAAACGACTCATATAGAGTAAAGTCAGTCGGATGTTGGAAAATCCTGATATTAGTTATATGGGGGTAAGTCAAGTTTTTGCTCAAGTTTACAGGAATTTTTGAATGTAGCGCCCCCTGGTGCACTATCTATATGTCGACTGTATCTGCTATCTTTATCGATTGTCCAGTGAGAAGTTCATGACATTTCATCGATTGGAAGTGAAGTTATTGCATTTTAAGTGTCAGTATGTTTGTGTTATCGGTGCGAAAATGAACTTCGAACAAAGAGCCAACATTAAATTTAGTTTTAAAATTGGTACAACATTTACCAAAACTTTTCAATTGATGAAACAATTTTATGGCGGTGATTGCCTATCCCGTAGCAGAGGGCACGAGTGGTTTCAACGTTTACAAAGTGGTCGTGAGGACAGAAATAACGATCAACATGTGGGCCAATCAAAATCCGTGATCACCGGAAACTCCATCGAAACTGTGCGTGAATTCATCAAAAATCTGCCGAAATCATCATTGAAATTAAAGAAATAGAATTGAATATCTCCAAAACATTGATTTATCGCATCTTGACCGAATTTGGGCTTACGAAAGATGTGTGCACGGTTTGTTCCACACAAATTGACTGACCAAACATTGCTCAAGATCCAACATTCGAAATACATCATTAAAGAGGTCAAAAAGGACAAAAACTTCCTTTAAAATATTGTGACTGATGGCCAAAGGTGATGTTCCTAATATGATCCGGAAAAGAAAAGCCAGAATGCTGAATGGAAGGCACCGAACAAGCCGAAACCCAAAATATCGCGCATGGAGAAGTCAAAACTGAAGACAATGATGATTTGTTTTTTATGATTCCAAGGGTATTTTTCACAAAGAATTTTTTCTACCCAGCCAAAACGTTAATGCGGTATTCTACGTTGAAGCGTTTGGTGTGCCGTATTCGAAGTGTTCGGCCCGAATATCGTGAAGATGAAAGTTGGCGTTTGTTGCACGATTATGCGCCGTCTCATCGATCGACGCTTGTGACCGATTATTTGACCAAAAATCACATATTAACCATTAACCACTCCGCGTATTCAAAAAATGCATTTGCCCATGAAAAAAAAGCATTATGCAGACGTAGAGGCAATTCAAAAGGCTATCACCGGCATTCTGGTGGCCAACGAACTAAAACACACGTTCAGAAGCAGAAGGAGACTATTTTGAATAATATAAATTGATTTTGCCGAAAAAACCATTTGTTCTGTTTGTTTTTTTTTTAAGTCATGTTTACTTTGGAACGCTCCTTGTAATTGCTTCTTGGTTTGTGTATTGGAAAATAATATAATCTAGTGGAATTTAAAATTAGCTATAAGGGAAGTTAGCGTACTTGTTGTCCGATCTCACTCATTACAAAAAATAAATAAAAGTAAAAATTTTGTTGAAATAAATCAGTCGGGTCCGTTATATGGGGAGTGAACGGGGTTTTCATCCGATTTCATCCATTTTCACACTATAGGTAGGAGTTATTATAATATTTGTGCTGAGCGAATTTGGTTTTTGTAGCTTTAGTGGTTCAAGAAACACTTTTTCAAAAATTTTTCCCCACAGGCGCCCTTACGATATCCTGTGCCAAATATGTGTTTTATATCTTAATTTAGTGCTATTTATGGCACTTAATACTATGTTCGAACCGACATTGAAAACGTCTTGAAAACACAATTGTGGGTTGTGGAATCTAAGTCGTTCGGACCGCCAATGTGTGTTTTCGATGAGTTTTCACTCACAACTCACAAGTTTATTTGTTTGTTTACGTTTTGAGCAACGAGAATGGTAAGTTTTGGATGCCTTAATATTGGCCCATAAGAGCACTAATTTTGTTTTGCCACACTTTAATGAGTAGAGCTTTTCCCCTATCACTCCACAAATGTCTTTTTTATACTTTCGCAACAAAGTTGCTAAGGAGAGTATTATAGTTTTGTTCACATAACGGTTGTTTGTAAGTCCTAAATTTAAAAGAGTCAGATATAGGGTTATATATACCAAAGTGATCAGGGTGACGAGTAGAGTTGAAATCCGGTTGTCTGTCTGTCCGTCCGTCCGTCCGTCCGTGCAAGCTGCTGAGTAAAAATTGAGATATTATGATGAAACTTGGTACACGTATTTCTTGGCTTCATAAGAAGGTTCAGTTCGAAGATGGGCAAAATCAGCTCACTGCCACGCCCACAAAATGGCGGAAACCAAAAACCTATAAAGTGCCATAACTAAACCATAAATAAAGATATTAAAATGAAATTTGGCACAAAGGATCGCATTAGGGAGGGCATATTTGGACGTATTTTTTTTGGGAAAGTGAGCATGGCCCCGCCCCCTACTAAGTTTTTTGTACATATCTCGGAAACTACTATAGCTATGTCAACCAAACTCAATAGAGTCGTTTTCTTCAGGCATTTCCATATGCAGTTCAAAAATGGAAGAAATAGGATAATAACCACGCCCACCTCCCATACAAAGGTTATGTTGAAAATCACTAAAAGTGCGTTAACCGACTAACAAAAAACGTCAGAAGCACTAAATTTTACGGATGAAATGGCAGAAGGAAGCTGCATCCAGCCTTTTTTTAAATTGAAAATGGGCGTGGCGTCGCCCACTTATGGACCAAAAACCATATCTCAGGAACTGCTCCACCGATTTCAATGAAATTCGGTATATAATACTTCCTTAACACCCTGATGACATGTACGAAATATGGGTGAAATCGGTTCACAACCACGCCTTCTTCCAATATAACGCTATTTTGAATTCCATCTGACGCCTTCTCTGTATAATATATACATTAGGAGATGAAAATACAATTCAATACTCAAAGTACACGAATTGATCTAATCTAATTAATTTTACAGCACAATAAAAAAATATTTAAATGACGGATATTGAAATCTCGATTATCACTTTATCATGCGAGAGTATAAAATGTTCGGTGACACCCGAACTTAAGTTTTCAACGAAAACTGGTTTTCAACGTGTTTTCGTTTGACAGATTTTACATGGACGAAAACACAAGTTTTAGGGCGAAAACCAGTTTTCCCCACGAAAACGCGTTTTCATTGTCAGTCCGAACATTGTAATGTATTAGTTTGTTTCGAAATACGATATGCATATTTCGTGTGGTCGCAACGTTGTTGCGATAATGAAAAGGAAAATATTTTAAGTTGACCAATTGACCAATTATTAATTGGTTTAAGACGTTGTAAGTCTATATTATCATTAAATTCGTACAATTCATTATTATACCTTAATGTATATACTTGTTGAAACATAAACTCAAAGTTTCTGCTAACTCCTAGCGGTAATAATATATGTAGATGTGTGTAGTGTTACTAATTCTGTTGGAATTTTAATAGCAGAAATAATCTTACTGTTTTTGTCTGTAAGGTATCCTAGTTTAACTCTTTTCAATTTTTTGCAATCTATGTAATACTTTGTTATTTCTTGATCAGTTATCATATTGCTGTGTAAAATGCCTAAACCACTTGCTGCTATATTGTCTTGTATGTGTTCTACATTGTCCTCTAATATTTTGAGCTTTAGAGAAAAGTCAAGTTATAATATTTCGTCTTGGGTCCTTTTACTTATGCTTCCAATGGAGTTTAATTTTGCAGATACCATATCCCTATCGTTCTGTATAGGTATTTTTAATTCGAGAATCGTTTATTGAAGTTAGTATTAATATGTATTTGTTTATTTATTGTTTCAATAGTCTTATGGTTGTTTATGTCGATAATGTTGAGGTGTTTCTCGAGGTCTTGTCTATCATTATCGTCCATGGTACCATAAAGCCATTTCTGTAGGGTACCTCCTGCATTTATTTATTTATTTATTAGTAAAGTCTATGAACAATGGTTCTTACAGACTATTGAAAAACTAGGATGCATATTAGAATTCTAAAATAATTAAATTACAATAACAGGAGTAGATAACTTAAACTAAAAGACAGAATTGAGGGTATTAATGAAGGATACCCTAGAGTGAGAAAAATCAAGTAGAACTTTCTCGGAAATCGAGTTAAACTCCCGCATAGCCCTCTTGAGGGGAGCATATTGAGCAAAATTAGTACTTTCCTTTTTGTAATAAAATGGCGAACTGGATCTGAGACAACGCTGGGGAGTATTGAAGTTAAGTTTCCCTAATAAGTAGGGACAGTCAATTTCCCCGTTAATTATATTGTAGACAAATGAAAGTGAGAGAACGGACCTTCGATTTTCCAGTGATTTAAGATGTATAAGCAATAAAAGCGATGTATATGATGGTGTTGGATCAACAAACTTTAAGGAGCGGAGAGCATATTTAAGAAAGATCTTTTGAACACGCTCGATCCTGTTAATTGACGATATGCAATATGGTCTCCAAATAAACACTGCATACTCCAAAATGGACCGCACAAAACATGTGTACAGTAATTTTAACGTGTAGGGGTCGGAAAAATTTGCAGAATTTCGACGGACAAAGCCAAGTACAGAAAAAGATTTTGAAGTTATATAGTTGATGTGATTACTGAAAGAAAATCTGTGGTCAAAGATTACCCCAAGATCTGTGATTTCAGTAACGCATTTTAGGACGCAATTAGAAATACTGTAGCTAGAAGATAAGATGTTGCGTCCCCTACCATAGGAGATCTGTGAGCATTTATCTACATTCAGAAAAAGTTTCGATTTCAGGCACCAATTATGAAAAGTATCAATATCAAGTCCCGATAGTAAATCGTCCCATTTCATTTCAAAGAGCTGATTGTTGAGTCGTTCAAAGTCACAAAATGCAAAATTAAAACCAAGCCCATCAATTGGTTTAACAGGAGCGAAAAGATAAGTATCCACCTCAAACGCTAGCGGTGAATGATGGATGGTGGCTGGAGTAATTGAAGAGAATCCATCAAGAGACCTAAATTTTAAATTATTATGAGAAAGACTAAGTCAAGAAATCGATCGAGACTATTTTAATATGAGTTGATTTGAATCAGATTGAGACCAAGCAAGCTATCAATGAGAAATAACTCCTGTGAAGACGAAAAATTTGAAGGAATAAGAGCAGGGCTATAGGAACAATCAGACCAGACGATATTGCTTAGATTAAAGTCACCCAAAACACAAATATTATTCTCTTTCACTTTGTTTAATACCAGCGAGGAAATATTATTTGCGTGCAACTTGTACAACTCTAGAGAACTATTAGGAGGGATGTATGAGACTGCAATGAACAGAGCATCATTGACACAGATACATAGTTGGTCCAGGATAGAATCTTCATTCTCAAACATAATTAAGCGAGGACGAAATTTGCGATGAACTGCTAAGAGAACTCCACCCCCTCTTAGTGCCAGTTTTTTCGTGATCTCTGTCCTTGCGGAAGACATAATAGAGATATGAGTCAAAGTATTCGCTATCGAAATAACTAGAGTTCAGCCAAGTCTCAACAATAACGATAATATCGAAATCCATACGTGAAGAAAAATAGCGAATAATATTTGATTTACACCTAATACCCGATAAATTTTGGTAGTAGATCTTAAGACAGGAACCAGTTGAGGAGGGTGCAGAAAACGCATGGGTAGAATTGCGATTAACAGGCGCATCGACTAATCTGAAGCTCTGTTTTCCCCTCCCTTTGGAAAAAACTTAAAGGGACGCAGTTTAATGCCAGAAGGCCAGACTGAAGAGGAGAAAACGGCATTAAAAAAAGATGGGGACACACCTAGCTTAAAGTTTATCCTCTTAAGATTATTAACATCGGTATCTTTCTTAATTAATTTATAACATAGAAGATGCTCTCTATCAACATTAGCATGTTTAACAACAAAAGATATAATATCTTCCTCCGTGACTGAGTTCTTAAAAGCAGATAAGTGAATCCATTTCTTGGGTATGACGACATCAAGATCAACATTGGCATTAACACCAACAACAGTTGAAGTGGCTGGGGATTTTTTGTTCCTGGTACTCACTTTTAACTTCGAGTTTCTGTTAGCAGTAATTGAAGTACAATCGTTGTTAACAGAATCATCAACGGCGACAGAGTGAGCAGCATTGACAGCGACAGGTTGGCGAACTGGTTTAGCAGCAACTGTTGGATT
Organism: Bactrocera tryoni; assembly: GCF_016617805.1. NCBI lineage: Eukaryota > Metazoa > Arthropoda > Insecta > Diptera > Tephritidae > Bactrocera > Bactrocera tryoni. Next base: position 9,176,843 of record NW_024396366.1, on the reverse strand, counting down.
GTTATTGGTTTTCGAGTGAGTGTTGATGTTCCTACCAACAGCGTCAGCATATGTATTGGCATTATTATTAACAGCAGCAATAGAGCGAGTGGAGAAAGCAGCAGACGGAGCAGCCGAGAGTGCTTTCGAAGTAGCGGGAGCAAGATGATACATACTCACACTATCGGTGGGAGCAGAAACAACAACTTTCGGCGACGGAGCATTTGTACCCGCAATAGTCGTAGAAGTAGAGATAGAGTTAGCAGTAGTTGAAGCTGCAGAGAGTGCCTTCAGTGTAGCGAGAGCGAGATAATTCTCACACACGTTATCAACGGGAACAGCGGTGTTAGACGGAGCAGCGATTGTAGAGTCACTTGTAACAACAGCAGTCGCAGCAGTGAGAGTGGGGTTGGCAGCAGAGAAATTGCCATTATCGGACAATTTCTTATGCACAGTGCAGATCTCTAATTTGAGTTCGTAAAGCATAGCGATATACGAATTACGATCATCACATAATTGCTGTATTAACGCGAGCGCCTTCGTTTGTTCACTTCTCAGTGAACTTACTTCCAATAAAAGAGAATTAAGCACTACATTTTCTTTATTATGCTTGTTATGCTCCAACAATAATTTTAAGGCTGAATGTGCAGTTCGTCCGCCTTCTAATAAAGTTGCTGCTATTCCAGATGAAGCCAACGCCAGGGCTACCTCATTTTGCGATCGGATCTTTGCTAATAGCAATGAAATTAGGAACGTTTTCCCAGTACCCCCAGGAGAATCAAGAAAGTAAATCCCCCCAGACCCACTGTTTGCAGCCTGTGTTAAACGATCGTACGCAATCCTTTGTTCTTCGTTCAATTGCGGAACAGTTGTGCGAACTGCTTCGGTCATAGCTTGAGTATCGTACTGGAGTTCTCTTTGCAACTCATGGTTTAATGCATCTTGCTTAGCACGATTGGGTGCTGTTAGGCCCAAACACGACAATACTTTATTTGCCATCAACAAACACATATGTATCTTCTATTATGATCAATGAGCCATTGTAAATCTCTGCCGTAATTTCCAATGTAGGATTCAAAGTTTCACAACGCACGCGATGCAACACATCCTCAGACATGTCATCCCTATATTTCATCCCCAAATCATTCGGATTTGAGGGGAAACATGTCGATATTATAATTGCAAACAGTGTGCGAATTTGATGCAGCGATGAAGATATCACGGAATCCTTGAGCGTATCATACCAATGCGAATCGTTTTCAAGCAACCGTAATAATTGACACGCCTCACGGTAAGTCGCACACAGATGTCCATCAACTGTTCGCAATTGTTGAAAAGATGTCGGACCAGAAACATTCACCAATAACAATCTAAGATAATAACATTCATCGTTATTAGGATGTACTGTATATATACGGCCTATAGCATCTGTGGCAAATACATTTTCATATCCTTCCAGTGGTGTTCTTTGTTTACGACGCTGAAAAGACTTTGATGATGCGTTCCATGTGTAGTAGCGCGGCATATCAGCATACAGCAAAGTGCGAGCGAATTGATCAGTTGCACAAATTGAGAAGAAACCTGTCAATGTGGTCACAGGTGGACGTGCCGCTCTATCCACAGCGTTGTTTGGGTTGAAATACACTCGTTGTCCATTTTCTAAATGAACTGCCAAATGCAATACAGTGGGATGTCTTTCATGAATTGCAAACGAAAATATGCGCCAAATAGCCTCATTGCTGCTTACATAGCGACCCATCTGATAGTGAGATACTTCATCATTTGTGTTTGTTACTGCGAACATGGCCATGTCGCTACCTTTGTTAACATATTTACATATGTACTTTACGGATTTCACAGAGTTATAAAATTCCACGTTGATGTGAGCTTCAAAAGTTTTGGACAATATGGGCGAGAACGGCACAATCCAACGATTGTCTACATGAAAATCTTGTCCTTTTATCTTGACATCTACAGATCGTCCACCGTCCTCAACTGATCGCCGACGATACAATGGGTAACCATCGATTCCCGAGATGGTTTCAGCAAGCAAGTTTCTCGGGTACCGTTTGGAGCACTTGCCGTCGATCACACAGGGTGATCTGTTGTTGAAAACTCAATCATTTCTTCTGGCCTTATTTTGTCAACCAACCAGACTAATATATGAGCATGTGGCAAACCACGCTTTTGCCACTCAACAGAGTACATCCAACAACGTACTTGGCCATACACACGATGCTTTGTAATGAAATTCATTAAAGATTTTAATTTTTTGCTTGTAAACTCTGGCTGTGATGTCATGACTATCAAGTCGTGTTTGGTTGTGTAGCAGTTCTTTTTTTATTTCAATCCATTGTGGGTTACAGGTGAATGTAATAAATAGGTCTGGACGGCCATACTTTCGAACATAAGGCATCGCATCTTGAGCGTACTAGTGCATGTGGCGCGGGCTTCCGATGTCAATCTTTCAGTCTCAATTTTGACGTACATATCCACTGCATACTGATGAAAGAGCCGTTGACATATCAAAATGTGATTTACTTCACCCTCACGGATCATGAGTCTGTATGCATAATAATTCATGGCACTGACTTTTTTGTGTGTATCAGCACCTGGAAGTACATATGATAAAAAAATACATTTATATATTGAACATATAAAATATTTTATTTTGTATAAAGTGGTACCCATCTTCTCCATGCCAGAAAATGAATGGGTATTGTAAAGCATCATAAGCTCTATGCGTTTCATATACACGTTTCAATTCATTGTTCCGGCGATGAAGTACAATATCTCTTGATTGCAAATTCTCTCCAACAACGACAATAGCCACTTCATCTATTGTCGGTGAATTAAACCTCCTTGCTTGCTCTCCAGCAGGTGTTTTGTCGGCTCTTATTACAATATTATGGCTGTCTGATGGCATCCGATACAGTGCCATTTTGAACATCTTCACTAATTCGTTATTCTCGTGAAGAAATGTTTGCAGTTGTTGGACAATGATTCGCTTGACGGTTGGATTATGACCACAACGTGTATCAACTTCCACATCTTGATTGCCCATAAAATAAATTTGCAAAAATTTATGATCTGCATCTGGCACTGGCAGCATTGCCCCAGTAGGTGATGAATTTGTCCTGTATCTGTAATTGTTTAAGAACTGGTTAAATTAATTGTGATACAAATACAAATTATAATTTCACTAAAACAATTATGGTACACTACCTTGAAAGTAGGCATGAACCCGTCTTCTACTATATGCGTTGCACCAAACGATGTCATTTGGAAGAATTATTATATTTTTGGATGTTAGACTTTCCATTCTAATAACTAATGAGTGTAACGGTTCAGGTGGTGGAACCAATTGAGGCAATTGTACATTGCCACCAGCACAACATAATCCTGCAGGTTCACTACTGTACTTTAATGCTTTACTATGTTGACAAATGATTGACATTTCTCCAATCGTCACAGATTTGTCGGCACTATAATCAAATTCCGGATCGTAGGAAAATGCTCCTCGTTCGAGGTTTACAGGAGCATTGCGTCTGCGGAATCGTTATCCCGTGCTCGCTGCTGTTGTGATCGATGTGCACGAACTCGTTCCATTCTCCCCCTATCCACTTGATAGTTATTTACTCTTGAACGTAATTCTCCCATACTTGTACGACTGTTATCATTATCAGCATCTCGCTGGTCATTAGTGCGGTTGGAGCGTAAAGTAGCTCGTTGCACATTTACACGACTTCGACGACCTATGTCAGGTCGGTTACTTTTCCTCGGCATTGTAAGCAGCGAGAAGAAAATCACTTTTAGCAGTATTTCAATATTTCTCCAATTAAATGTTTCTTTCTTTTAACATGAGATGACAAAACCAAGGATGTTAAAGTAGGAGCGCAGCAAAAAGTCTCTAAATGTATGTACAAAACAATGTAACGTTCGGATACACGTGCTTTTTGCATGAGATGACAAAACAATGGAACGTTCGGATACACTTCATTACTTTCTTATTTCTCCAATTAAATGTTTATTTTTTTTTAACATGAGATGACAAAACCAAGGATGTTAAAGTAGGAGCGCAGCAAAAGTCTCTAAATGTATGTACAAAACAATGTAACGTTCGGATACACGTGCTTTTTGCATGAGATGACAAAACAATGGAACGTTCGGATACACTTATTACTCTCTAAAAAGTCTCGGATACACTTATTACAGGGCATCTCGACAGGATAGAATTTATAGAATACTAACTATTATTGCCATTGCCAAATCTGTATGTGGGCATTTGCTATCATGATATAATCATTTGCGCAAAAGCGTAGGGTAGGTAGGTTCGAGATGATGTAGCGTATGCTTTGAGCTCTTGAAAAATTTATTTTATCATTTGCGAAATGCCGTCGGGTAGATAGCTGATGTAGGGCACGTTTTGAGCTCCTTAAATCTTTTGTGTGGAACATAAAAAAAGGATAAATATCCTTTTGTTTACAAATGCATTTTTGGAAAAAATAAGATAATAACAAAGGATAAAGATCCTTTTTTTTAAATGTATGTATGGGAAAAATAAGAATTTATATTTTTTGACTACTATATAATAATTGTGGCATAACTTTTATATACCAATTAAAATAATAAATTTAAAATGAGAAATGATATTTTGATTTATGCTTGTATAAGTTTATTAAATTTAAGACTTCCCAACCCAATTTGCATAATATTTCTATAAATTAACAATATTATACTAAATATTAAATGTTATTTTGAAAATGTACTTTATTTTTATAATATAACACAACCCTCTTAAGTCGCTCTTCTAATTTTCATATTACCAAAATTAAAATGCCGTCGGCATATGTGGAAATGGGATATGTTGCCTCTTCAAAATTTTCATATAAATGAAAACTGCGCTGTTAAACTGCTGAAGAGGCAGCTTCTAGCTTACGATATATGGCAAACTATGTAGTATTCTATATCTAGTAAGCAATGAGCAATGTGGAGTCTGCACAGGCAGAGATGCCCCGTTATTATAATAAAAGTATTTTTGAGAGTTGGTAACACTGTAAGGTTGGCACCATCAAACATGTCAACACATTAATTATATTTATATATTTTGAAATTGAAATTTAAATACACGATGTTATGAGCAAAGTTGATATTATGTTGTCGATTCAAAAGTCTTGTTTTAATGCGTTCTTCAATTCGAGTGGAACTGAGAGTACAAATAGCGTCAAATATTTGACAGCAAGTAAGTGGTCATCTTTTATATGGGAAAATGGAATTGTCGTTTTACTCTATCTTACTCGTAATTTTTCCTTATTTGCTCACCGTTTAGACCTACCCTGGACTACGACAAACATTTTAAAACCAAAGTCAGCTCAATCGGCCCAGCCGTTCTCGAGTTTTAATCAGACTAACGAACAACAATTCATTTTTATTTATATAGATAATCATCTAACACTGTTTGAACCCGCAAGCAATAGTTAGTTTCTTTTAAATGACTTCTATGCATTTTGGCAGTTAGATTTCATAATATTTCAGACGTTTACTCCAAGATATTTTTTTACATAATTTTTACGATAAAAATTTTAAGTACTATTAATCTTGTTTTTAATTTTGCACAACTTCCAAATTAATATTTATATTGGATCTTGTGTTTTCAGCAGTTTTTAAATCATTTGACGTTTTTCGCTTTTGACTTTTCACTTTAACTAAAGTACGTTTAAGCGGTTTACCTGTTGGGGGTTCCCTTTCATTGTCTAAGGACAAAGTTCCGTCGACTGCGTCAGTTGTAGTTATTGAACCCGAGTTCAATACTAAATTTTAAAATCTTTCTTAGACTTAAGTTTAACTTGTTGAACGATAAGTACTGTAATTTAGTTCAATGTTTATTATTAATACTAAACTTCGGTTTAGCTTGACGCGAAGAGAAAGACACGACTTGTCGTATTAACAGTCAACATTTTTCTGTAAGTTTATTTAGAAATTTTGCTTAAGCTAAGTCTTACTTTCTAATACAAAATTTTCTTTCTTTATCTTTTTCTTTTATTGTTGTTCCTTTATTTGTTATATGGGCGTAACCACTTCTAGTTGCGACAATATTTGTCAAGTGGCCTACTTCTCACATTACAGCAATTGCATTCCCTTAAATGTTTATGTTGCACTATTTATTGTGACGTTAATTTCTTTTTGTCTTTGGCTCTCGAAATATTCATTTGAACATATAAAATAATGAAATGTGCAACAGAAATGCAATGTGATCTAGTGAAAGTGCCCTAGTTTGTTTCGAAATGTGATATGCATATTTCGTTGCACATAGGAGCATTTACCCTCAAAAACCGGACAAAATTGAAAATTACAAACTTCAGCGACGGTACGCAAAATTGATCTTTTTTGGTACCTAAATAACCGTTCTACAATGAACCGATTAAATGAATGACCTTCAGGCCGCTATATTGCCACACAAGTAGTCGGAACCTAGACTTCGTTCAAAACGCACGTGCTTATTCGCGAAACTTTCCATTGTTCTCGAAATTGCAAGTTTTTATTTTTATTGCGTGAACGGAATTCTTGAAAATATTTTTTATGGATTCAGGACAACATGGTATATATTTGATACTAATGATATAAAAATTATTCTGGTTATTTTTTATTATGTTTTTTTCGGGAAAACAATGAATCATTAAAAAAACTATTTTTTTTTTTTTAATTTTTTAGAAATTATTGGTATAACAATGTCGGGCGAGGTCGAGCTATGAATTATTCTTCGTAGTAAACTACAAGGTTTCTACTTAACATATAAGCTTGAACATTTTCCCCGTCTTTCCCCCCTTTAAAAAAAGCGCGTTGAAAAAAGTTGGTCAGTTGCATAAAGTAAGTACTGCTTTATTTATTTATTTTAATTAAATACTGAAATCCTGCTTAATTATTCTATATCGGAGCCGGTGTGAAAATTGGACAATGGGCGTGGCACCGCCCACTTTCTGGTAAAATCCCATATCTCGGGATCCGATTGACCGATTTCGACAAAATTGGAACGTAACATTATTTTCATTTTCCTGTGTTCCTGCGAAATCGAACTACAACCACGCCTACTTCCCATATAACACAATTTAAAATTCCATTTGATTCTTTCACTTTCCAGTACACAAATAAAGAATTAATTAATATAACGGAATAACATTTTGCGGTAATAATTCCTCTGAAGTAAGCCACTTTTTGACCAATAATTATATAAATCCAACCGAAACTGTTCAAGCCCCTAGGTACCGAATATGGGAATCCGATACCAATAGTTGACTTTTGACCGAAAATATCGTGCAATGTGTGAGATATGAAATTGAAATTCACACAGAATCCTTTTCTGAGCATTGTGTCAAAAATGGTTTGAATCGGGTCAATACTTTCCTGACCCCCATATACCTAATATAAAGATTTTAGAACTTCTAAGTCACTTTATGTTGGATATATCCGCCAATATTTGAGTCAAGTCTCTATGAAAATTTCAGAACATATTTCATTCATAACTTGACCCCTCCCACACAACCCCCCCACCTATATAACTACATATTACCAAGATTTTCGGACATCCACTTAACCTTGCTCCATATGATTGCTGATTGTATGTAAGGTACCTAAATGAAACCGAGGGAACATTTGTTTGAGTATGTGGCATATTAGTAGAATGTGGGATGAGAAAAAATAGATAAAATCTGGTCGGCACTACCCCCTTCGCAAATATACTCAATATAAAATTTTCGGTTGCATCCGAACTTAGTCCCTCCTTACTTGTTTTATTTTAATATATTGCATTATTATATTTAATGATGCATTTTTATTCATTTTCATTTATAAAATCACTTTAAATAATTTGTCCGGTTTTTGAGACCTAATGCTCCTATGTGCGTTGTTGCGATAATAAAAAAGAAAAATATTTTAAGTTAACCAATTGACTTTAAGTAGTTTGGGGTAGGTTGGCAATGTTAGCGTCGGCATTATTTCGTTATTGCAGTTCTTACGGACTGCAGTTGTATTCATATCGGTCATGCATATAGTGACTGGCATCAACGTCGACTCACGCTACTTCAGCCCCGATAAATCACTATTAAGAGAATCAAAACCTATACATAGATAAAAGGAGTTCCCTCTTTTTTAGTTCTAAAGCCATTCCTGGACACGCAAGATCTTCTTCGTATGAATGGTCAGCTTTTTTTTTTTCCTAATTTCATTGTGTATACTTTAAATACCGCCTTTTTTGTCCTTGACAAATTCCCAATATTGAAAAATAGTGAAGAAAAAATTATTGCTGAGTTTTTTGAACTGTTTTTGATAAAAAACTTAAATAAAAAAAAATGGTACACAGGCAGGTTCTGCAATTTACTTCCGAGTGAAATTTTGTGGAAAATACCTTCTGTACCTAATTTGACAAAATTTTTACAAATTTTACTCGGAAGTGAATTGCCAGAACCTGCCTCATAAACATTTTTTTCGAGGGTACATTAATGCTTTTTAAATTTAATTGCTTGGAAAATGCTACTCTTTTCAATAATGCTGACACATCGCGTCCAGGATTTGTTGACAATTTAATAAAATTAAGTTTGTACTATTCTCATTCAATTTTATTAGTTTTAATCGAGTCTCGAAAATATATAATTTTAGTACATATTTAGTTTAGGGCTGCACGGTACACGATATTTTTGGTTTTCTGTTCCGCGGCGTAAATAAACAGTGAGGAAGGTTTTCCAACACGGGAACACGCCACATAGAGCTGGCCATGTGAAAAGCAAGACATTTCTAAATCTGCCCTTGTGACTTGTTTATTGTCATCGCAAATTCAAGTTTCACTGGGAACTGCAAACGTTTGAATTGGAATGGCAAATCTGTTGAAGTTAATGGAATTCGGGGAAGTAAGCATTCCTCTCCCTTGAACGGGCCTTTCAAAATGCTTGCCACTATTAAATTGTCCATTAGCTTGGTTACAATCAGTTTTGGAGCATGAGATTCCGTGGCATAATAACTACAGACCCAACTTTGAGACGCAAATTATGAGGCGGCATTCCAGGTGGCATTAAAGAGTTTAAGAACTCCACTGGGTAGTTTACTACCTCGTCTTCATTTTCAACGCGATCGCTTGATTTATATGACCGCAGATCTCCCGGAATTTGATTTTGAATCCTCCAATTCAAGTCGTTGACATCCATATTTTTTGCTGCTAAAATTGTGCGCGTGCTTAACCAATCGTAGTTACCATAATTGTGAGCAACATTTGGATATACACTACTGATTAGTTCATATTTATTAGATGTGAATTGGCTAAACTCGCATATTCATGGTCAATGAAATGGTTTTAACAAACCTCCACAAATGCGATGACTTCAGACATGCGTTTAGCTCATCCGCCGCTGTTGATTTTGGAATCACGGGAAGTGTTTGTCTAAAGTCGCCCGACAGCAATATCATCACTCCTCCAAAGCAACGATTATTGTTGCGCAAATCTCTCAGTGTTCGGTAGAGTGCTTCTAATGATCGTTTGTGGGCCATTGTGCATTCATCCCATATGATTAACTTACATTTTTTTAAAACTTGTGCCATTGCTGATTGCTTTGAAATATTGCAAACAGGACTTTCGTGTATTTGCAAGTTTAATGGAAGCTTTAATGCTGAATGTGCCATTCTTCCACCTTCTAACAGTGTTGCAGCAATCCCGGTAGATGCAAGAGCTAATGCAATACCACCTTGACCACGTATTGCTGCTAGTATTAAAGACAATAGGAACGTTTTGCCAGTCCCGCCGGGCGCATCGAGGAAAAATATGCCACCGTTTCCACTATCTACAGCATTTATTAGCTGATTTTACGCACTGCTTTGCTGTTCATTCAACAGTGGAACATTTGTTTGTACTTGTTGTTGCAAGTGAGTTATATCGTAAGCACGCTCGCGTTCCAATTCGCGTCTCACTAAATCCCTTGTTTGACGACTTGGTGCCGGCATATGAACTTCAATCAATAGTTTTCCACTCATAAGTAAACATAAATCTTCAATAAGGACTAATGCTTCATTGTAGATGTCAGCGTTCATTTGTAAGTCGACATTTCTCGTCGCTAATCGCAGGCGATGCAAAATACCTTCTGCCATGTCATCTTTGTACGTATCCCATAATAGACGCGGGTTTGAAGGCTGACATGTCGAAATTATAATAGCGAAAAGTGTACGAACAGCAGTGGTTGGTGAAGAAGCTTTGCATCCGCTGGCGTTTGATTCCAGTGACTGTCGTGTTCAAGCAATTGCAATTGTTGACATGCTTCTCGAAATGTTGCACAAATGGTACCATCTACAGTCCTCAATGATTCAAATGAAGTTGAACCGCGTACATTAATCAAAAGCAAACGTAGGTAAAAGCAATCATTGTTCTTTGGATGGATTGTGTAAATTCTTCCCAATGCATCAGTTAAAAAAACACCTGGATAACCATCTACCAGATGGCCGTTCTTCCTGCGCAACCATTTCTTCGGCGATGCATTCCATGTATAATACCGAGGCATCTCCTAGTAAAGTAATGTTCTCGCGAACGGATCACTGGCGCAAGTTACAAAGAAACTTGTTAAAGTGGTTGCTGGTGGTATTTCCGTTCGCTGTACTATGTTCTCTGCGTTGAAATAAACTCGCTGGCCATTCTCCAAATGAGCTGCCAGATGCACAACAGTAGGATGGCGTTCATGAATTGCAAATGAAAATATTCTCCAGATTGCTTCATTGCAGTTCATATCTGTCCATTTGAAATTTGCTAATTTCATCTCGTTCAACGCCAATAACCGCCATATCGCTTCCTTTGGTGACATATTTGCAAACATACTTAATTTATTTTATTGAACTGCAATGCTCAACATTTATATGTGTTTTGAATGCCTTAGACAAAATTGGCGAATATGGAACGATTCATGTGTTATCAACCACGAAATTATTTCCTTTCAATTGAGTGATGAATGTTCTGCCATTGTCAGCGGGTGAGCGACGCCGATAGAAAGGGAATCCGTCGTTTCCAGTTTGAGTTTCCGAAATAAAAGCACGGGGATAGCGTTTTTTGCATTTACTGTCCGACATACAATCCGAAGATGGATCGTGTTCTCCGCAGGGCCCTTGAACCGTATTGGCCATCACCACTTCGTGCAACTCTGGATCTATTTCAACATCAGGAATTTCGGCGGAAATGATGTGATCAATTTGGTCAGGTGTAATTTTCTCCACAATCCAAAGAAGAATGTGTGCGTGGGGCAAACCTCTCTTCTGCCACTCCACTGAGTACATCCAGCATCGGACAGTGCCATATACACGTTGTTTCGTAGTAAAGTCCATCAAACATCTGAGTTTTTGTTTAAACACCTGTGCTGTAACGTCGTTTCGATCGCTTGGTGATTGACCGGGATGCAATAGATTCGTAATGTCTGGCCATTTTGGATTGCAAGTAAATGTAACAAACAAATCCGGCCGTCCATAATTGCGCACGTAAGTCATCGCATCCTGGGAGTACTTATGCATGTGTCTAGGACTGCCAATGTATGTCGATGGCAAAATATAGAATCGACCAATATCTGTAATATCCGCATCACCATTCATTGCATCTCTTAAGTGAATATACTCTTCAGATCGCAACTTCGACTGATTGTATCGCATGTAATTAAGTCGTTCTGTCTCAACTTTAACGTACATGTCAACTGCATACTGTTGAAATAACCGTCCATATCTCAGTAAGTGGTTGTCATAGTTTTGGCGAATCATCATTCGATATGCGTAAAACTTCATTGAACTGACTTTTTTATTTTTCTCGACACCTAAAAGTTTAAATTACCTATATGAAGTAGCAAACAAAAATTTTTTTTTACTAACCATTCACCGGATTTATCATCTTATAACCTAAGTGATATCCGCCTTCTCCACGGCAGAACATGAGCGGATGTTGCATTGCGTCGTAAGATCGATGTGTCTCACTTATCCGTTTTAGTGCGTTTTGATTTCTACGTTTGATAACAATATCACGCGACTGCAAATTTTCTCCAACAACAACAATTGATATTTCGCTAACTGTGGTGCATTATATTGTCTTTCATGTGTCCTTGTTGGTCTTTTGTCCGCTTGTATGATTATACTATGATCATCTGTTGGCATACGTTCCAACGAAATCGTAAACGGTTTAATGAGGCCATTGTGTTCGTGTATCATTTGCTGCAATTGTTCGATTATTTCTCTTTTCGTTGTATTGAAGATAGCACAACGCCGATTTACTTCATCATGTAAATCTCCCTGAAAGTAAATTTGGAGTTATTCGTGTGCAAATTTGCCCATGAACCTGAGGAAAGCTCTGTAGTTTCTGTCGAATATTGTTTGGCAAAAATACCTTAAACGTTGGATTGTAGTTTTGTTCATTTACAATTTCACCGCCAAACGACGTCATTTGAAAACAATCGTTGTACATTTTAGTGTGCTTTAAGAAATGGCTCGAGTGAGGAGATTCACCTAAAGCAGCTGGAACAATGGCTGTGGTGGTGGAAGCAAGTCTGGCAACTTAACCTTTCCCCCGGCGCAACATAACCCTGGCGGTTCATTTTTAAATTTGACTGCATTGCAATATTGACAAACTTCTGACATTTGACCGATTTGAACAGATGCGCTACATTGAATGTTTGGATCATATCGAAAACCTGCCCGTTCAATGTTCACAAAAGAAAGATGTTGCCGCTGTTGTCGTCGAATAATCGCATGTTGTGATCTTACTTGTCGATCGTTGTTGCTGATTGTGAACTTCATCTTCTAACTGGTGCGTGCTATTCTCCAGCAGTCTATTTCGTGGTGATACCCTCTCAATAACACTTTCCCTTTGACGTGCTCTGCTATTTCGTGTTCTCCTTGCGGCCTGGGAACTTCGAGAAGTGTTACCATACGTACTGATTCTTGGCATCGTAACAAATATCTAATTGGAAATGATCATTCATTTCTATAAAGTTCATATAAGGTTTTACGGACCAACAACTTACCTTTGAAGACTCCAAAAATGAATGAATTAAACTAAGGAAGCAGATCAATTGATTGATAAATTCCAATGTACATAAATCGGTATTCGCCAACACGCTAAATCACTTTCACTAAATAACTCACTTTTTAAAACAAAATATATCAAGATATCAGTAAAGCAAGGCGCATTTTTATTGCCCTCTAAATTTTGCGTGTTCGATTGCAAAGCAAAATTGACGTTTAATTTAATTTGTGTTTGTTTCATAAAACTGCCATTTCCATAAGCCAAAAATAGCACGTAACACAACCAAAATTACTATATAACCGCTACTGTCACCGATAAATAAACAAAAATAGCAAGAAACAACCAAAATGTCGTGCTAGGTGTAAAATGAGATAAATATATGGTGGATTAACAACCAAAATAATTAAAGATTGTATGGGGGGTACCACGCCTCCTTTTTCGATAACGCCAAGTTTTATGGGTGAGAATGGTGTTGTTTCCTATAGTTCTATACCAATTTTCATGTTCCTACCTTAAACATTTTTGAAGATATTCACCTTGAAAAATTCAGTTTGTGTGGGAGGTGCCACGCCCCTTTTTCCGATTACCCCTTCTTTTATGTGTAAGAAGGCTTTTGATACCATATAGGTCTATACCAATTTTCAGGTCCCTACCTTGAACCTTTCACAGATATTTTGCTTAAAAAATTTAGTTTGTATGGGAGGTACCACGCCCCCTTATTCGATAGCCCCCGGTTTTATAGGTGAGAGTGGTGTTGTTATCCTGTAGCTCTGTACCAATTTTCTTGTTCCTACCTTAAACACTTTTGAAGATATTCGACTTGAAAAATGCAATTTGTATGGGAGGTGCCACGCCCCCTTAATATTTTGTTCTGATTTTAAGACATGACCTGCGCGTTGTAATAACAAACAAATCCCCCAAAGGAAGTATTTCATTTGGTTAAGCCGTTTTCGAGTTTTAGCGTTACAAGTATACACCATTTCATTTATATATATATAGATTACTGATTCACGCTGAACACCGCATTATGCAACACATGGTGTGCCAGGAATTTTATATCCCCCGACGTAAGCCCCCAAATAAAGAAGTGGATTTTCATGTGCACTACGCATAAGCAAAAGATGCGGACACAGACTATGGCAACCCTTACTCCGGAACGCTGCAGCTTCGAAAAACAGTTTGTGGATTTGCTCAATCAAGTTTCACCTTTTTTTAAATATTATTTTGTTTATTGGAGCAGCTTTTTTTAACCCTAACAATAAGTTAAAAAATTTTAAATCTATTTAAAAACTAGACAAGCTCAAGCAAGTATTTGATCGCAGAAATTTACCAAAGCATTAGCCAATGGGTTTGTGTGAGCTTGGATTTTAAATATATATATTTAATTCGGCTATCTTCTGCTTCTTTCTTTATCATAGGAATAGCAAGGTCTTTATGGGTTTTTTAATTAAACATTTTCGATTGAAACCTTTGTATTATATCAATATTAGTTGCCCAGGTCGTACCCCGCAGTTGAATGTCATACATCAAAATCGGCTTTTTGACCGCATTATATAAAAGCACCGTGTTGTCTAGGCTAAGTGTAGAGTTTTTATTTAAAATCCAATTTAAACTTGCAGCTCTAATCTTCATACATGTTATTTTACTAGAGATGTGTTTTCTCCCCGTGAGCCTTCTGTTTAGATGAATACCAAAATACCCGAACCTTCCACTGCGAATGAGATTGAGGAAATTTTCAGGTACTGCAATCCCTCACTTCCCACGCAAGACTGGAAATTTGTAAGGCTAGAGAGAACCGATGAACCATATCGGCAAGCGCTGATAATGCTAAACTGGGAGTCCATCGGTCATCTCAGCAAAACAAAGGGAGCCATAAGCTAAGGGTTCGAAATGGTGGTGCTGAAAGTACTCCCAACGGATGCCAGAGCTGATAGCATCCAAGCTGCAGCTGCGGTGGATAACACAGACCGCGTTAATGGTCGAACGACCCGAATCTCTCGGACGTGGCGAGTTCTGAGGCGTTTCCGTCTTCAGCCTCGAACAATTGTTTGAGGAGGTGCGGGTCGATTACGACATGAGCGCTGAACTAGTGCTTCTGAAGGAGAGTCTGAAGGATGAAATTCCTCCAGATTAATCTCCAACACGCGAAGGCGGCCTCCACCAATCTACTGGTAAAAGACTGATTGGTCTGTATGAAGACGGCTGTGTTAAGTCTTTCCCAGGTTTATCTATCAAGATAATCTGCGACTTTTCCATGAAATTGGATAGTAACCGAAATTAAGAATTGCATTGAAAAGCAAAGGGAGCACCTCTACAGCAATAATTTGCTGTTTACATTTTTGGGGTAATTTTATCAAGTCCCGGCGACGATTTTGGATTCTAATAATTCTAATAATTTCAGAAGATAAAGTCTAAAAAGACTCTAGCGACTCTTTAGCTATGTTATTAAGATTGACAGCTTAAAGTTGTTCTTTGGGCAATTAGGTTGAAATACCTTTTCCAGGTGATTTGCAACACAATTAGCCTTTTCTTCGTCACTTCGAGCCCAATTTCGTTGCGACAAATGCGACTACATCATATGTCACACACTTATATTAGGTTGTCGAATATCTCCCTTCCGCTTATTTGATCTTTATTCAATGCTTTATAAAAAGTGTTACAGTGATACCCCTCGTAGAAGCCCCCCTCCTTATTTGCGAAGAACTAATCACCGGTATGTTCACCACATCTGTGGTTTAATTTAAATCTTCAATTTTTAAACTCGAGAAATGTTCATATTGACGATAACAAATTGATCGATCACTTGGCAAATTTCAATGCGTTCTTGAAAACGAAAACAGAGAACCGAGGAATATCAGACGAGTTTTTTACGCAATCTGTTAATGACCAGTTGTGTAAATCCTTCAAAGCTAACAAAAACGCTGAGTCGTTTTCCGAAATATTTGTTGTCTATCCCTGGTCACAATGCAAATTGCGAGCGTATTTTTTTCTTAATCAATACACAGTAGAGTAACGAGCGTAATCGTTAGTCGTATGCTCTAATACATGTGTTTTGCATTGTAATATCCACCTGCTAGAAATCTATGACCTAGCGTTCCAAAAAACTCCTTAAATTGGTTGACTGTAATGTTAAACCGAGATGGGGAGTATAGTAAAGCCGTCAAGTCCCCGCAGCGATTTTTTATAAATATTGTTGTAGCTTGTAACTGCGCTGTAGCATGAGATTCTAATAAGTAGTGATTTAATCACTGCTGTTTCACCATGTGCCTTTCCATCAGGGTGATTTGTAATATAGATTCTAAATCCCGGTATAAAGAAATTGTTTTACTCGTAATATGAGTATCTGACAGTAGCATAACATCTTCTTCTTCTTCTTAATTGACGTAGACACCGCTTACGCGATTATAGCCGAGTTAACAACAGCGCGCCAGTCGTTTCTTCTTTTCGCTGCGTGGCGCCAGTTGGATATTCCAAGCGAAGCCAGGTCCTTCTCCACTTGGTCCTTCCAACGGAGTGGAGGTCTTCCTCTTCCTCTGCTTCCCCCGGCGGGTACTGCGTCGAATACTTTCACAGCTGGAGTGTTTTCATCCATCTGGACAACATGACCTAGCCAGCGTAGCCGCTGTCTTTTAATTCGCTGAACTATGTCAATGTCGTCGTATATCTCGTACAGCTCATCGTTCCATCGAATACGATATTCGTCGTGGCCAATGCGAAAAGGACCATAAATCTTTCGCAGAATTTTTCTCTCGAAAACTCGTAACGTCGACTCATCGGTTGCTGTCATCGCCCAAGCCTCTGCACCATATAGCAGGACGGGAATTATGAGCGACTTATAGAGTTTAGCTTTTGTTCGTCGAGAGAGGACTTTACTTTTCAATTGCCTACTCAGTCCGAAGTAGCACCTGTTGGCAATAGCAATCCTGCGTTGGATTTCCAGGCTGACATTATTAGTGGTGTTAATGCTGGTTCCTAAATAGACGAAATTATCTACAACTTCAAAGTTATGACTGTCAACAGTGACGTGAGAGCCAAGTCGCGAGTGCGACGACTGTTTGTTTGATGACAGGAGATATTTCGTTTTGCCCTCGTTCACTACCAGACCCATTTTCTGTGCTTCCTTGTCCAGCCTAGAGAAAGCAGAACTAACGGCGCGGGTGTTGAGGCCGATGATATCAATATCGTCGGCATACGCCAGCAGCTGTACACTCTTATAGAAGATGGTACCTTCTCTGTTTAGTTCTGCAGCTCGAACTATTTTCTCCAGGAGCAGGTTGAAGAAGTCGCACGATAGGGAGTCGCCTTGTCTGAAACCTCGTTTGGTATCGAACGGCTCGGAGAGGTCCTTCCCGATCCTGACGGAGCTTTTGGTGTTGCTCAACGTCAGTTTACACAGCCGTATTAGTTTTGCGGGGATACCAAATTCAGACATCGCGGCATAAAGGCAGTTTCCCGATCCTGACGGAGCTTTTCGTGTTGTTCAACGTCAGGGGATACCAAATTCAGACATCGCGACATAAAGGCAGCTCCTTTTCGTGCTGTCGAAAGCAGCTTTGAAATCGACGAAGAGGTGGTGTGTGTCGATTCTCCTTTCACGGGTCTTTTCCAAGATTTGGCGCATGGTGAATATCTGGTCGGTTCTTGATTTTCCAGGTCTGAAGCCACACTGATAAGGTCCAATCAGTTTGTTGACGATGGGCTTTAATCTTTCACACAATATGCTCGATAGAACCTTATATGCGATGTTGAGGAGGCTAATCCCACGGTAGTTGGCGCAGATTGTGGGGTCTCCTTTTTGATGGATTGGGCATAGCACACTTAAATTCCAATCGTTGGGCATGCTCTCGTCCGACCATATTTTACAAAGAAGCTGATGCATGCTCCCTATTAGTTCTTCGCCGCCGTGTTTGAATAGCTCGGCCGGTAGTCCGTCGGCCCCTGCCGCTTTGTTGTTCTTGAGGCGGGCAATTGCTATTCGAACTTCTTCATGGGCGGGTAATGGAACGTCTGCTCCATCGTCATCGATTGGGGAATCGGGTTCTCCTTCTCCTGGTGTTGTGCGTTCACTGACATTCAGCAGTCTGGAGAAGTGTTCCCTTCATAATTTAACTATGCTCTGGGCATCAGTGACTAGATCACCTTTGGGGGTTCTACAAGAGTATGCTCCGGTCTTGAAACCTTCTGTAAGCCGCCGCATTTTTTTGTAGAATTTTCGAGCATTACCCCTGTCGGCCAGCTTATCAAGCTCTTCGTACTCACGCATTTCGGCCTCTTTCTTCTTCTGTCTGCAAATGCGTCTCGCTTCCCTCTTCAACTCTCGGTATCTATCCCATCCCGCACGTGTAGTGGTCGATCGTAACGTTGCGAGGTAGGCAGCCTGTTTTCTCTCCGCTGCGACACTGCACTCTTCGTCGTACCAGCTGTTCTTTTGCTTTTTCCGAAAACCAATGGTTTCGGTTGCAGCTGTACGTAAGGAATTTGAAATGCCGTCCCACAGTTCCCTTATACCGAGTTGTTGACTAGTGCTTTCAGAGAGCAGGAGTGCAAGCCGAGTAGAAAATCGTTCAGCTGTCTGTTGTGATTGCAGCTTCTCGACGTCGAACCTTCCTAATGTTTGTTGGCGTGCGTTTTTTTCCGCACAGAGGCGAGTGCGAATCTTAGCTGCAACAAGATAGTGGTCCGAGGCGATGTTATTACCTCGGAGCGCACGCACATCTAAAACACTGGAGACGTGTCTTCCATCTATCACAACATGATCGATCTGGTTGGTAGTTTTTCGATCCGGAGACAGCCAGGTAGCTTGATGAATCTTCTTATGCTGGAATCTAGTAGTACAGATAACCATATTTCGGGCCCCGGCGAAGTCAATCAGCCTCAACCCATTTGGGGATGTTTCGTCGTGGAGGCTGAATTTACCGACCGTAGTGCCAAATATACCTTCTTTGCCCACCCTGGCGTTAAAGTCGCCAAGCACGATTTTGACATCGTGGCGGGGGCAGCTCTCATAAGCGCGCTCCAAGCGCTCATAGAAGGTATCTGTGGTCACATCGTCCTTCTCATCCGTCGGGGCGTGGGCGCAAATCAGCGATATGTTGAAGAACCTCGCTTTGATGCGGATTGTGATTGTGAATGATAGTACTCGGCGACGGAGTCTCTCTCCCACCACGAATCCAACACCAAACTTGCGCTCCTTTATATGGCCACTGTAGTAAATGTCACAAGGACCTACTCGTCTCTGTCCTTGTACCGTCCATCGCATTTCTTGGACGGCGGTGATGTCATCCTTTATTTTTGCGAGGACATCAACCAGCTGGGCAGCGGCACCTTCCCAATTAAGGGTCCGGACATTCCAGGTGCATGCCCTCATGCCAGAAATTTCAATATTTAGCTCGGAGGAATATTTTTCATTTGATTACAACGCTTGAATTCCGATAGACAATTTCGTTTTTAAGTGTTTATGTACGGGGCAACCCCTATAGTTTGCAGTGTGATGTCCCCCACAATTACTACATTGTTTAATTAAATCCTCCTTCTTAAAGGTACATTTTGATGTGGGATGATCACCATACACCACGCAAACACTGCGTAGGTTGCAATATGATTTTGTGTGGTCATACTCTTGAGAGTTTCTGCATTGCACTGGACAATTTCTTTTATGTGGTTCCTCAACGGTAACTCTGCGATGGAACAAATATCTTAGGTTGTAAATGAGATGTTTTCTGTTTTTCTTTGGTTGATTAAAATTTGGCATCAGTTCTATTTTAAACATTGGTTGTGGGACTTTGTTTCTGTTAAAAGCATTTGCTACTGATTTAGTACTAAAACCGCGTTTCTTCCAATGCTTCTTTAACATCTTTAGCTCCTACCGAAGACTATTAGGCCTTTTGAACTCTTCAGTTGATAAGAGTAGTAATTCTTGTTATTATTTGACAAGTATTTTACAACATCCATGAAAATTTTTCATTGTACCACAAACAATAAGTAGATAATACCGCAATACAATAAAATAATAAAGTCAAAACAATAAAAAACTATAAACACGCCAATAACAACTGTTAAAAATAACAAAGAAAACCTACAAAAATGGTCGATCAATACGACGACCCGTTCATGACGCATATCGTGGCACGATCACCCATGAAGAATTGTATCACAGATAGTATGTATTATAAACCATCTCCTTTATGTATTATAGACCATCTCCTGAATGTAGATACGCCAGTGACAACAACGCCAACCGTTCAGTCGGATACCAATGTGCCACGCACCGAGCCTACCCCAACGACTTGAGCTGCAGTTGCAACAGCCTCATCAACAGCAGTGCGAGTTTTTGCGCTCTTATTTTCTCATTTAAAGCAGGTTACTGGAAAATAAAATATTATAAAATTAAATAAAGAAACGGTCTATTACGCGGTAACTGCTGTACGGTTAAGATGACCGGTTTTAATACAACTGGCTAAATGAGCCTTATAATGAGCCTACCCGAAACCACACACACTACGCAACGCTAGTAATCTCCATATGCAATTATCTCCATCCATAATTAATAAACATACTAGCTGTTACCCTGTGCGTTTCGCTACACCTAAATCGATTAAAACTCTTAAGGGTTTTTACTTTGTGTTTTATTTATTGTTGTAAAACGGTTACTTATTCATAAAACATTTATAAAATATATTGGTATACAACATTTTTGGTTTTTCCACCTGGCGCGTAAATGAATAAGCACTTTGGTGTTCCCACTCTCGAGCATGAGACGAACAATTGGCCGTGGGAGAAGCACGGTTCTTCCAAATTGACGCTGCACACTTAAAACGTTTGCCCTTGCGATTTGTTGATGGTCATCGCAAAGCCAAGACGTACTGAGAACTGCAAGCGCTTAAATTCAAACGGCATGTCCGTTGGAATCATGGGAATGCGTGGTAAGAGTACAACTTCACCTGCTGCCTTGCCATTTAGTATTGTTGATTCAATCAAATTTGGCCACAATTTTTTGACTGAAAGTCTTGTGCCATTACACAAAGTCGGTGGCTTCAGATTTCGTAGAAGTATAATGGGTGAACCGACTTTCAGGGCTAAACGATGCGGTGGCAGACCGGGGGGATCCAAAGAATTCAAGAATTCAGTTTGATAATTGAGTACTTCGTCTTGATTTAAAACGCTATCAATCGATGTACATAAATGTTGTAGCTTCTCCTGGCAGTTTTTCTTGAATGGCAAAATTGACTTCGTTGACGTGTACATTTTTTGGTGCCAATATTGCGCGTTCACTTAAATAATCGTGGCGTTGATAGTGTTGAACAATATTCGGAAATACACATTCAATCAATTCTTCTTTCGATTGTAAAAGTGTACAAAAGTTGTTCGGCAATGTGATCAAACCGGTATCATCGATTGGTATTTTGCCTTCGCCAAAGTCCAACAACTGCTTCGAAAACGCCGCTGCGGATCGATCATTTTGCAGTTGGACTCGCATGTTAATGGTAAGGGTCAGCCTTTGAACATGTCTCCACAAAACTGACGATTTTAAACATACGTTTATTTCGTCGGCAGGAGTTGATCGAGGAATGACTGACAAAGTTTGCCGAAAATCGCCGGATAATAAGACTAATGCTCCGCCAAAATTTGTTGCTTTTGGCGTAAATCTTGCATTGTTCTATTGAATGCTTCTAATGACTTTTGTTAGCCATTTGGCACTCATCCCATAGAACTATTCCAGCTCCTCGCAAAACTTTTGCCATTGTTGAATTCCTCGATATGTTGCACGTTGGTGTTTCAACGACTTGGATGTTCAACGGTAATTTCAACGCAGAATGTGCTGTTCGGCCGCCACCAAGTAGAGTAGCAGCGATGCCTGACGAAACAATTGCCAGCGCAAATTTCTGCTGTGACCGTATAGTAGCAAGAATCAAAGAGATCAGAAACGTTTTCCTTGTACCACCGGGCGCATCAAGAAAGTAGAATCCACCGGCGTTATTGTCAACCGCTCGTATAATTTTATCATAAGCATTTTTCTTCTGAATATTCAATTTGGTAATGTTAGCTTGTATGAAAGCACGCAATTCATTGCAATCGTATTGTTGTTCACGTTGAAGCTCATGGTCAATGACTGTGCGCAGTAATGCCAAGTTGCGCTAATGCCTTATTCGCAATTGTAAGGCACAGATCTTCAACCAATATCAAAGCAGAATTATACATTTGTAATGTATATAGCAAGTCTGCGTCCGATGCTCGATTACGCGCCAAAATTAATAAGTCCTCGGTCATGCAGTCTTTGTACTTATTCCACAGTTATTGCGGATTTGACGGAAGGCATGTAGAAATTATTATGGCGAATTTGCGTATTTGTTTTGGATGAGATGTGAGTGATGCGTCATGAAGTGCGGTGTCCCAATGCATATCATCTTCTAACAAATGCAATCGCTGACATGCTTCACGATACGTCGCACACAACTGACCGTTAACAGTTTTCATATCATCAAACGATCTTGGTCCGCGCACGTTGACTAATAGCAGACGCAAATAAAAACATTCGACGTTGTTCGGATGGATGGTATAAATACGTCTTATGGCATCGGTTTTACGGGCATTTGGATAACCGTCAACACGCTCCCCTTGCTTTCGTCGTTGAAATGTTTTCGATGATGGATTCCAAGTGAAATATTGTGGTATTTCGGAATATAGCAATGTTCTTGCAAATTCATCGTTTTCAGACAACTCGAAAAAGGTAGTTAGTGTTGTCCCCGGTGGTCGTGCTAGAGTATGCATATTTGAAGTACATAAATAAAAATGGAAAAATTAACCTAAAACTACATCTTAAACTATGTATTTTACCCACACACGCATATGCAATAAGACCCACCAACAGTGTATTTGCTAACCGCATGGAAGCACTTACGAAACAATAACAATACTATCATGCTTTGTGTGTGTTGCACGGTCAGCAGAAAACACAAAATCGGTTCGAATTAATGTAGTAAATCGATGGAATTAAATCTGGAAAAAACACACAATGTTGAAACACTTTTTTTTACACACACCGCGCATTTTCAAGCGGCAATCGAACGGCATGGCATCACATATGAAACAACAACAATACTCACTTGCTTTGTGTTGTACACAGAATGTTAATCACGTTGAAATCTGAGAAAAATACACACAATGTTGAAACATTTTGTTTGATACACTCAGTGCATTCGGAACACTTACATTCTGTATGTCTTGTTAGCTTGACAGTCATCCATAGAAAGAACGAATGACAGGCAAAAACGATCAACATGCGTTGTCAATGTTTTTTATTAATTGTAAACATCCGCCAGTTGTTTCGTTTTTGTTTTTTTTTTTGCACAACGTGCAATGATACACTCATTAAATTTCTTATGAGCACCCTCCAAACAGACCCCAATCACCCCTGAAAATTTCATTGAAATCGGGCAAGCCGTCTAGGAGGAGTATGCGAACAGGAAGTTTTGCCACTTAATTTTATATATATAGATATAGTACATATTTATATTGTGAAATTATTTTATTAATGTCCGGAAGGCATTACCTACAACAATTATAAAGCGAATTTATATTGTGAAATACATAAATGAATTGTGAAGTTGAAACCGGATGTTTTTATTTTAAAATAAATAAAGTTTGGCAAAGTGGTAAGTGAAGCGGGTAGTGATCAAATATTGGTCCTTTGAGCACCAAAGAAAGGCACTATTGAAACAAGGAAAAAAACAAATTCGGTGACCTAAACATATGTATGTATATACAAAAAATTTTTCAATAAAAAAAAGTGGGGTGACATTAACATACAAAAAAAATTCTTCAAGCAGAAAAATTAAAGTTCAGTGACAAAAACATATATACAAAAAAAATTATAATAATATAAAAAATGTTAAATCGCGTGTGAATCATATAAATATACATACAAGTACTGGCTAAATGGGTATCAGGCTTCCCCCTTCTGCCCGTCACCACATCTATATATGCAACATTGGTACGCCACATTCCCCACACTCATCATCATTTTCCTCGCATTATACACCACGCTCTAACACGCACACAATGACATCACACACCATCATCTACTTTTGCCGAACCAAAGTACAAAAATCCGATTAACACGATTTCGTTTTTGGCTACCTTTTTTTCGCGAACATATTGTTAAAGTTGAAATTTTATATACCTATGTATGTTCAGAAGTAAATTATAACGTTCCTTCCGCTTTTTAAATTCAAAGTTCTGTATTTTATACTTTGTGAAATAATAAATTCAGAAAATTGATAACCACTTGAAGTGAAGTCAACGAATTATTTTTAACAAACATTTTAAGTGAAGTTATATGGTGAGTGCAGAAAAGGTGGTCCATAAATCACTACATGCTCCTTCGAGCCTAAAAGAAAGACACTATCGGATAATAACATTACAAAAAAATACATAAGAAAGTGACCGAAAACTTAAACAAAAAATAATACAATAATAATTAAATGTAATACGGTGTGGCAAAACATAAAATCAAGTTTGGTGAAAAAACAAAATACGTTCAGTGCTGTGGGCCGAATTTATATATTACAATACAAAACAAGTAAGGAAGGGCTAAGTTCGGGTGCCACGGAACATTTTATACTTTCGCATGATAAAGTGATAATCGAGATTTCATTATCAGTCAATTACATATTTTTCAAATACCGTATGTATTTGTAAAGTTTTATTCCGCTATCATCATTGATTCCTAATGTAAATACTCGTATTATACAGAAAAGGCATCAGATGGAATTCAAAATAGCGTTATATTGGAAGAAGGCGCGGTTGTAAATCGATTTCACCCATATTTCGTACATGTCATCAGGGTATTAAGAAAATATTATATACCGAATTTTATTGAAATCGGTTGAGTAGTTCCTGAGATATGGTTTTTGGTCCATAAGTGGGCGACGCCACGCCCATTTTCAATTAAAAAAAAGCCTGGGTGCAGCTTCCTTCTGCCATTTCTTCCGTAAAATTTAGTGTTTCTGACGTTTTTTGTTAGTCGGTTAACGCACTTTTAGTGATTTTCGACATAACCTTTGTATGGGAGGTGGGCGTGGTTATTATCCGATTTCTTCCATTTTTGAATTGTATATGGAAGTGCCTGAAGGAAACGACTCTGTAGAGTTTGGTTGACATAACTATAGCAGTTTCCGAGATACGTACAAAAAACTTAGTAGGTTGCGGGGCCACGCCCACTTTTCCAAAAAAATTACGTCAAAATATGCCCCTTCCTAATGCGATCCTTTGTGCCAAATTTCACTTTAATATCTTTATTTATGGCTTAGTTATGACACTTTATAGGTTTTCGGTTTTCGCCATTTTGTGGGCGTTGCAGTGGGCCGATTTTTCCCATTTTCGAACTTAACCTTTTTATGGAGCCAAGAAATACGTGTACCAATGATATCTCAATTTTTACTCAAGTTACAGCTTGCACGGAAGGACGGACGGACGGACAGACGGATTTCATCTCTACTCGTCACCCTGATCATTTTGGTATATCTTCTTCTTCTTAATTGGCGTAGACACCGCTTATGCGATTATAGCCGAGTTAACAACAGCGCGCCAGTCGTTTCTCTTTTTCGCTACGTGGCGCCAA
Organism: Bactrocera tryoni; assembly: GCF_016617805.1. Classification (NCBI taxonomy): domain Eukaryota; kingdom Metazoa; phylum Arthropoda; class Insecta; order Diptera; family Tephritidae; genus Bactrocera; species Bactrocera tryoni. The sequence continues at coordinate 9,151,221 of NW_024396366.1, read as the reverse complement.
TTGGATATTCCAAGCGAAGTCAGGTCCTTCTCCACTTGGTCCTTCCAACGGAGTGGAGGTCTTCCTCTTCCTCTGCTTCCCCCGGCGGGTACTGCGTCGAATACTTTCAGAGCTGGAGTGTTTTCATCCATCCTGACAACATGACCTAGCCAGCGTAGCCGCTGTCTTTTAATTCGCTGAACTATGTCAATGTCGTCATATATCTCGTACAGCTCATCGTTCCATCGAATACGATATTCGCCGTGGCCAACGCGCAAAGGACCATAAATCTTTCGCAGAACTTTGCTCTCAAAAACTCGTAACGTCGACTCATCAGTTGTTGACATCGTCCAAGCCTCTGCACCATATAGCAGGACGGGAACTATGAGTGACTTATAGAGTTTGTTTTTTGTTTGTCGAGAGAGGACTTTGCTTCTCAATTGCCAACTCAGTCCGAAGTAGCACCTGTTGGCAAGAGTTATCCTCCGTTGGATTTCTAGGCTGACGTTGTTGGTGGTGTTTACGCTGGTTCCAAGATAGACGAAATTATCTACAACTTTAAAGTTATGACTGTCAACAGTGACGTGAGTAACAAGTCGCGAGTGCGACGACTGTTTGTTTGATGACAGGAGATATTTCGTCTTGCCCTCGTTCACTGCCAGACCCATTTCTTTTGCTTCCTTGTCCAGTCTGGAGAAAGCAGAACTAACGGCGCGGGTGTTGAGGCCGATGATATCAATATCATCGGCATACGCCAGCAGCTGTACACTCTTATAAAAGATGGTACCTTCTCTATTTAGTTCTGCAGCTCGCACTATTTTCTCCAGAAGCAGGTTGAAGAAATCGCACGATAGGGAATCACCTTGTCTGAAACCTCGTTTGGTATCGAACGGCTCGAAGAGGTCCTTCCCGATTCTGACGGAGCTTTTCGTGTTACTCAACGTCAGTTTACACAGCCGTATTAGTTTTGCGGGGATACCAAATTCAGACATCGCGGCATAAAGGCAGTTTCCCGATCCTGACGGAGCTTTTCGTGTTGTTCAACGTCAGTTTACACAGCCGTATTAGTTTTGCGGGGATACCAAATTCAGACATCGCGGCATAAAGGCAGCTCCTTTTCGTGCTGTCGAAAGCAGCTTTGAAATCGACGAAGAGGTGGTGTGTGTGGATTCTCCTTTAACAGGTCTTTTCCAAGATTTGGCGCATGGTGAATATCTGGTCGGTTGTTGATTTTCCAGGTCTGAAGCCACACTGATAAGGTCCAATCAGTTTGTTGACGGTGGGCTTTAATCTTTCACACAATATGCTGGATAGAACCTTATATGCAATGTTGAGGAGACTAATCCCACGGTAGTTGGCGCAGATTCTGGGGTCTCCTTTTTGATGGATTGGGCATAGCACACTTACATTCCAATCGTTGGGCATGCTTTCGTCCGACCATATTTTACAAAGAAGCTGATGCATGCTCCCTATTAGTTCTTCGCCGCCGTGTTTGAATAGCTCGGCCGGTAGTCCGTCGGCCCCTGCCGCTTTGTTGTTCTTGAGGCGGGCAATTGCTAATCGAACTTCTTCATGGTCGGGTAATGGAACGTCTGCTCCATCGTCATCGATTGGGGAATCGGGTTCTCCTTCTCCTGGTGTTGTGCGTTCACTCCCATTCATCAGGCTGGAGAATTGTTCCCTCCATAATTTAACTATGCTCTGGGCATCAGTGACTAGATCACCTTTGGGGGTTCTACACGAGTATGCTCCGGCCTTGAAACCTTCTGTAAGCCACCGCATTTTTTCGTAGAATTTTCGAGCATTACCCCTGTCGGCCAGCTTATCAAGCTCTTCATACTCACGCATTTCGGCCTCTTTCTTCTTCTGTCTGCAAATGCGTCTCGCTTCCCTCTTCAACTCTCGGTATCTATCCCATCCCGCACGTGTAGTGGTCGATTGTAACGTTGCGAGGTAGGCAGCCTGTTTTCTCTCCGCTGCGACACGGCACTCCTCGTCGTACCAGCTGTTCTTTTGCGCTTTCCGAAAACCAATGGTTTCGGTTGCAGCTGTTCGTAAGGAACTTGAAATGCCGTCCCACAGTTCCCTTATACCGAGTTGTTGACTAGTGCTCTCAGAGAGCAGGAGTGCAAGCCGAGTAGAAAATCGCTGGGCTCTCTGTTGTGATTGCCGCTTCTCGACGTCGAACCTTCCTTGTGTTTGTTCATCATCACAACATGATCGATCTGGTTGGTAGTTTTTCGATCCGGAGACAGCCAGGTAGCTTGATGAATCTTCTTATGCTGGAATCTAGTACTACAGATATTTCGGGCCCCGACGAAGTCAATCAGCCTCAACCTATTTGGGGATGTTTCGTCGTGGAGGCTGAATTTACCGACCGTAGTGCCAAATATACCTTCTTTGCCCACCCTGGCGTTAAAGTCGCCAAGCACGATTTTGACATCGTGGCGGTGGCAGCTCTCATAAGCGCGCTCCAAGCGCTCATAGAAGGCATCTTCGGTCACATCGTCTTTCCCTTCCGACGAGGCGTGGGCGCAAATCAGCGATATGTTGAAGAACCTCGCTTTGATGCGGATTGTGGCTAGACGTTCATTCACCGGAGTGAATGATAGTACTCGGCGACGGAGTCTCTCTCCCACCACGAATCCAACACCAAACGTGTGCTCCTTTATATGGCCACTGTAATAAATGTCACAAGGACCTACTCGTCTCTGTCCTTGTTCCGTCCATCGCATTTCTTGGACGGCGGTGATGTCAGCCTTTGTTTTTACGAGGACATCAACCAGCTGGGCAGCGGCACCTTCCCAATTAAGGGACCGGACATTCCAGGTGCATGCCCTTAATTCGTAGTCCTTCTTTCGTTTGCCATGGTCGTCATCAAAAGGGGGGTCTCTCATCCGAGGCTGCTGTTGGTTTTTCATTGGGGTGAGCTTTTTACGTGGCGGGTCCCAAACCCAGCGCACAACCCTATGTAGGTGATGTTTCGCCTTCGAACGGATGTTCTTAGGCTACCCAGAGGATACTTGGTCAAAGACCGGAAGTAGTGAGCTGCTTGAGCCATGTGTAAAAGAATCGTTTCTGGCCACTCCCAAGCGAATGGCGATCAGAGAGCTTTCCTCGCTTGCGTGAACTTCTACACATGACTCCATCCTCCACAACAATGTTGCTAAGGAGAGTATTATACTTTTGTTCACAAAACGGTTGTGTGTAAGTCCTAAAACTAAAAGAGTCAGATATAGGGTTATATATACCAAAGTGATCAGGATGACGAGTAGAGTCGAAATCCGGATGTCTGTCTGTCCGTCCGTCCGTCTGTTCGTCCGTGCAAGCTGTAACTTGAGTAAAAATTGAGATATCATGATTAAACTTGGTACGCGTATTCCTTGGCTCCATAAGAAGGTACAGTTCGAAGAAGTAAGGAAGCGCTAAGTTCGGGTGTCACCGAACATTTTATACTCTCGCATGATAAAGTGATAATCGAGATTTCATTATACGTCATTTAAATATTCTTCTAATACCGTATTTGTGTAAAGTTTTATTCCGCTATCATCGTTGGTTCTTAATGTATATATTATACAGAGAAGGCATCAGATGGAATTCAAAATAGCGTTATATTGGAAGAAGGCGTGGTTGTTAACCGATTTCACCATATTTCGTACATGTCATTAGGGTGTTAAGAAAATATTATATACCGAATTTTATTGAAATCGGTTGAGTAGTTCCTGAGATATGGTTTTTGGTCCATAAGTGGGCGAGGCCACGCCCATTTTCAATTTTTAAAAAAAGCCTGGGTGCAGCTTCCTTCTGCCATATCTTCAGAAAAATTTAGTGTTCCTGACGTTTTTTGTTAGGCGTGGTTATTATCCGATTTCTTCCATTTTTGAACTGTATATGGAAATGCCTGAGGGAAACGACTCTGTAGAGCTTGGTTGGCATAGCTATAGTAGTTTCCGAGATATGTACAAAAAACTTAGTAGGGGGCGGAGCCACGCCCACTTTTCCAAAAAAATTACGTTCAAATATGCTCTTCCCTATTGCGATCCTTTGTGCCAAATTTCACTTTAATATCTTTATTTATGGCATAGTTATGACACTTTATAAGTTTTCGGTTTCCGTCATTTTGTGGGCGTGGCAGTGGGCCGATTTTGCCCATTTTCGAACTTAACCTTCTTATGGAGCCAAGAAATGCGTGTACCAAGTTTCATCATGATATCTCAATTTTTACTCAAGTTACAGCTTGCACGGACGGACGGACGGACAGACAGACATCCGGATTTCAACTCTACTCGCCACCCTGATCACTTTGGTATATATAACCCTATATCTGACTCTTTTAGTTTTAGGACTTACAAACAACCGTTATGTGAGCAAAACTATAATACTCTCCTTAGCAACTTTGTTGCGAGAGTATAAAAAAAATGGTATTATATCGCCTACGCATGCTTACCTTTGTTTATGCAAACTCTCACCAAAAAGAGAATATTATCTCAGTGTTCAAGTATTGACTTGTAAATTTCCCGTCCTTCCTCTGCTTCTTAAAGCAGAAAGCGGGATTGCTCAAATTAAGCAATAGGCGCAATAAAAAAATTCTTAAGAAAGCAAAGAGAGAGAGAATATAAACATACATATGTATATACATACAATTATACAAATATCGTTGTTAATATACATTAACACACATACCTTGAATTATTTATATACATATAAGCTTACAAATAAGTGCAGAGGTTAAATACCTGCATATTACCATTTCTATCTTCTTCGGTTTTTTCGTACCGCCAAAATTAAATTTCTTGACATACATACATATGGCATATAGTTATACAAGTTCATACAAACTTCTAAACATATATCCCACATAGGATATAATTAGTACATTAAAAAGTTATAATAAAAACTTTAAATTTAAATTCCTTTTTTTAAATTTATTTCGCAAAAATAAACCGTGCGGCAATTTAAAACAAATTATATTATAACAATTTTTCTTCTAAAGAAATGCAGGTTTATATAAATAAACCATATATGTATATTACAGGTATACTATGAACATACATATATTCAAAGTCCTAATAGGCAAACAAATATTAATAAAAACCCTCTCTCTTTGTGAAAAAGAACAAGAGAAGTGCACATAACACTAAAGCATACATAAGTGCAAGCACATAAAAACGCACATACATACTTACATATATACAAAAGGTATTGACCCATTCCGTCACATCCGTACGAGGGCATACCAATAAATCCGGAAGATAAAAAAATACTTGCAATACATTAAAAAAAAAAACAAAACAAAGTATTATTACAATATTATTATAATCATAATAATTATAATAATAAGAAACATAAACGCCATCGCAAGTAAAATACAACGGCGAATAATAAAAACTATATACGCGGATTTTATTAATTTTATCGGAAATAAAAAATTCTTATTTACCTGAAAGAGTTTTCGCTTGATCAAGTTCTCAGTATACACTGAAAGAAAATATATACAAATATTTAAAAATTTTCATTCCCGAAATGAATATAGATTCAAAAGAATCTAAAACATCTCAATTCTTGAAAATTCCTAAAATGATTTCTGACGATAAGGGTCCATTTACACCTGCAGAAGCTACACACTCTAAGCAAGGTGCTACAAAACAAAAGAGGGGGGAAAGACATATCATACTCTAAATTCATTTCTGAAATTGACTGTCTAATAAAATACTGCACTCGATTTGCTTCTTCGCCTATTCAAGACAATTCTGAATCGGCGTTAAAAATAAAAGGCCAAACAATTGAAAATTTTTGGACACGCCTCCAGGCTGCATATGACGCAATTGTAAATACTGACGATTCAGATCTACCAGAAAACATTAAATCTTCTACTTACGCCAAATTTGAAAACTGCTTAGACCAGTATGAAGACACAAAAATTAATCGCACCTACTCCCCATTCGAGAGTAGAGATGCCACAAATACAAGCCCAAGAAGCAAGTTCTGGCATTCAGCTCAAAGTGCCCAGCATGCGATACAGAAATATTTCATGGAGGTTATGAACAATGGCCGTCCTTCCGGGACATGTTTGCTGCTGTGTACATAAACCAACCAAAATTATCGCAAGCACAAAAATTGTATCATCTCCGATACAAAACAAAAGGTCAAGCTGGCGTAATAGTAAAACAGATCGCATTAAGTGATGACAATTTTAATTTGGCTTGGGAAGCTCTAAAAGCAAGATATGAACACAAAAGAATATTGGTCTACAAGCAAGTAACGATACTCATGAACCTGCCGAAAATTCAAAATGAAACAAGTGAAGAATTCATAAACTTAGAGTCCACTGTTTCAAATTGTTTGTCGATTCTTTCGACGCAAAATGTTCCCACAGACAACTGGGACCCTATTCTGGTAAGCATATGCACCGCAGCATTACCAGAAAAATCATTACTTTTATGGGAGCAATCGCTTTCATCAAGAAGAGACTGTCCAACGTGGCGGCAAATGAAAGATTTCTTAACTACCCAATATGAAATTGCGGAAAGGGTAGATAAAAAGACAGTCAGAACTAAAAACTTTCAACACGACCTATACAGAAGCTTCAATAGACCCCAAGTCAATAACAACAATAATTTAAATAGAAGCTTTTTCAAAGCACAATCGTTCACATCTGAACAGAACAAATATACGTCATGCGAACTATGTACAGGAGGGCATAAACTGAAAACTTGCGAGAAGTTTAAAAAATTAAATATAAACGAAAAGAACAACTTTGTCAAGTCAAAAAGACTCTGTACAAACTGCTTGTCCCACGCGCACAATCTTACTATATGCGAAAGCAAATTTAACTGCGTATATTGTCATAAAACACATCATTCCATGTTACATTACAACATGTCTCCCAATACAACTCAAAGTATTCTCCAGAGAAGCCACGGGTTTAGTTGCAACAGCAACTCCCGAAACACAAATTTGCCAAGAGATACCATGCTGCTCAAAGGCAATAAAAACTCAAACGCTACACAGCGAGAATCAAAGTAAGGTATTACTACCAACAGCAGTTGTCTCCATCGAACACAGAGGAGAACTGTTTAAACTTAGAGCCTTAATAGACCAAGGATCAGAACGATCCTTTTTAGCGTCTAAGGCACAAAATAAATTAAAATTGCCAACAAGGCAAGCGAAATTTGAAATTACGGGAATGGGCGGAGGAGTAGTACAAAACTCTAACAAAATATGCCCCATTACCCTAATTTCCCCCCTAGAGGATAAGCGCATTCAAGCAAATGCTATTGTCTTACCGCAATTAACAAACATGCTTCCAAGCTATCAAATAAATAGCCTGCATTGGGATAAGATTTCACACCTGACTCTAGCAGATCCCAACTGCAACACGCCAGCTCAAATAGACATCCTAATAGGCAGCGACCTTATACCGCAAATTATACTAGAAGGTGTTGAAAAAATCTCAAACACCTTTCTGGCTCAAAACACTATCTTCGGTTGGATACTAAGTAGACTAGTTGCTAAAACAGTTTCAACCATGACAACTAAAGTTGAAGATATATCCAACGAATACCCTAATTCACAATTAAGGAAGTTTGCATTCAAGCAAATGCTATTGTCTTACCGCAACTAACAAACAAGCTTCCAAGTTATCAAATAAATAGCATGCATTGGGATAAGATTTCATACCTGACTCTAGCAGATCCGAACTGCAACACGCCAGCTCAAATAGACATCATAATAGGCAGCGACGTTATACCGCAAATTATACTAGAAGGTGTTGAAAAAATCTCAAACACCTTTCTGGCTCAAAACACTATCTTCGGTTGGATACTAAGTAGACTAGTTGCTAAAACAGTTTCAACCATGACAACTAAAGTTGAAGATATATCCAACGAATACCCTAATTCACAATTAAGGAAGTTTGCATTCAAGAAAATGCTATTGTCTTACCGCAACTAACAAACATGCTTCCAAGTTATCAAATAAATAGCCTGCATTGAGATAAGATTTCACACCTGACTCTAGCAGATCCCAACTGCAACACGCCAGCTCAAATAGACATCCTAATGGGCAGCGACCTTATACCGCAAATTATACTAGAAGGTGTTGAAAAAATCTCAAACACCTTTCTGGCTCAAAACACTATCTTCGGTTGGATACTAAGTGGACTAGTTGCTGAAACAGTTTCAACCATGACAACTGAAGTTGAAGATATATCCAACGAATACCTTTGAAAAATCTTAAGAGTGTTTAAGATTAAAATTAAACGTTGGACTCACTGAGATGCGCAACTAAGAGCTAATTGCCTGTGCTAAATTCGAGTTTAAAAATATTCCGATTAAAATTTAAAAAACGTCCGTTCGCGGGTATAGTCTTTGATACAATGACCTTCTTTATTTCAACAGTTCATTAGTTAGCCTAAATCTTAACCTAAAGGCTTAGACTAGAGGTAAGTATGTATACAAAAAAGGGGTAAGTATGTAGTTCTAATTCAATTCAGCATCTTAAGTTAATTGTAATAGATTATTCTAGATAATACATACATAGGTAGTAGATGATGGTTATGGTTATACTTGTATATTACAAAAATTGTAAGTATTTTACATGATGTAAAACATTTTATAAAGTATACAAATTTTTTAACAAATTTATTTCTTAAAAAATATTTTTTGATTTATAAAGTCGCATGACGCAACACCGGCCACCTTGACAGGATCATGATCCTTCAACTTCGACAGGCAGCAGGGCGAGCTTGTGAATAGGGCGCTTAATGGTGCCTGCCTTGGTTGCCAAGTCTGCTACTCGCACCTTTCCGTCTCTTCCTTCTACAGTTGCGGCGATTCGCCCTAGTGCCCACTGCTGCGGTGGCGTGTTGTCTTCGTGGACGAGATCGCCGGGCTGCAGGTTGCGTTTCGGGTGCAGCCATTTGTTGCGCTCCTGAAGACTGGTAATGTACGTTTTGGACCACTGTCGCCAAAACTGTTGCTTGAGACAGCAACCAAGTTGCCATCTCTCGCAATAGCGAATCGGGTCTGTTGACACTTGTGCCGGTGGTAAGGCTCGGAGGGAGCACCCTATTAGTAGGTGTGCTGGAGTCAATGCTTCGCCGTCGTTGGGATCCTGGCTCAACGGTGCGAGGGGCCGCGAGTTGAGGATGGCCTCCACTTCGGCCAGCAGTGTTCCTAGCTCTTCGGCGGTGAGCAGCACGTTGCCCATTGCGCGCACGGCGAGGTGTTCGGCGGACTTCACTGCCGCCTCCCATAACCCGCGAAGACGAATTTGAACCCTTCTTCGGCGGCGAATTCCATTACTTCCGGAGACTGGGACAGAAACGCCTCTTTGAGTTCGCGCAACTTGTAATCGGCGCCGACGAAGTTCGTTGCGTTGTCGCTGTATATCCTCTGTGTTATCCCTCGGCGAACAATGAACCTTTTTAGGGCGAGAATAAAGGAATTAGTTGATAAGTCAGAAACTAATTCTAAGTGTACTGCTTTAGACGTGAAACAAACGAAAACTGCGATATAGGTTTTTACGGGTGGTCGACCGCGTATTTTCAATGTAGTATAAATTGGACTACAAAAATCTACGCCACATATAAGAAAGGGTCGTAGCGCTCGAAGTCTTTCAACTGGCAAGTTTCCCATTATTTGGGTTTGCAACTTCGGCTTATAATGAAAGCAGTGTGTACAGTTTCTTACGGTTCTACTGCATGCCTCTCTTGCATTAATCAGCCATATGCGTTCTCGAAGAAGCGCAACCATCGCTTTTGCCCCTGCGTGGTGATTTCGAAAGTGCAGGAACCGTAAATAACTGATAACGAAATGCGAATTCTTATTTAGTAATAATGGGAATTTGGCATCGTATGGGAGAGGTGCATTTAAAAGGCGACCTCCTACTCGGATTAATTTGAATGAAAGCGACGTATCCGAGTACTCATGCAAAAACGGATTAAGTTTTTGCAAGTTTGCGGGTAGCGTGGTGCCTTTCGTCAGTTTTTGGATTTCATTCGCAAATTCCGAATGTTGAATCACCTGAACAATTTTCAAAAAACTCAAGTGTAATTCGTCAGATGTCAGGTCCCTTCCCTCCGTAGGCATTTTTGGTCGTCTAATCCACCGTAATAGATAGGCAACCACACGAAGCAATTTTTGATGAGAAGAAAATTTTTCGATAAGGTCCAATATTGAGTTCTCTTTCACATTTATGGCTAGTGTGAAAGTATTTTTCTTCTTCTCTAATGCTTCATCGTCTGGGGAGAGCTGGAAGTGAGTGTTAATTGGCCATAAAGCGGGGTCTTCTAGGAGGAACTGTGGACCGCCAAACCATATTGAATTGTTCAATTCATCCACGTTGCAACCCCGAGACACTTGATCAGCAGGATTTTGATTTGTTGGCACATGTCGCCAATTTATATTGTCAGTCAATTCTTGGATTTCAGACACTCCAATTGCAACAAAGGTTTGTAATGAAGATGGATGCGTCTTTACCCAATGCAATACGATTTCCGAGTCTGTCCAAAATATAATTTTTTCAAATTATCGATTCAACATTGGCGCAATTAGTGACCATAATTTGGCAAGAAGATGTGCTGCCGAGAGCTCGAGACTCGGAAGAGACTTGGTCTTCAGCGGAGCCACTCTAGACTTTGCAGTAAGCAGCGTACATTTGACACAACTAGCAGATTGGCTTCGTATGTATATGCAGCATCCGTACGCTCTTATTGAAGCGTCGGAGAAGCCATGTATTTGGCAGATAGCACTCGACTCTAGATTTACGTATCGAGGAATGCTAATTGATGACAGCTGCAGTAGGTTGGCTTTGAAATTCTGCCAGCTAGCATCAAGGCGCAATGGAATCGACTCATCCCAATCTAGTTTTTGGATTCAAAGCTCTTGCAATAAGATTTTTGCTTTGGTAACTAGTGGGGCTAATAATCCAAGAGGATCGAAAAGGCGAGCAGAGACTGATAATATATTTCGTTTAGTAGATCGCAGATCATGAAAATTGGCATCCAGAACAAATCGAAACAAATCCTCTTTCGGCAACCAATGGATTCCTAGTGTTTTAGTTGAGTTTTTGTCATTGAAGCTTAATGACTTTTCAGTACAATTACTGTCGAAAAATTTAGGGTGGTTCGAAAACCACTTCGTTAAGGTGAATCCGGCCGAGTTTAATATTTTAATTACTTCACTTCTTATAAAATCTAGAGATTCAAAATTTTCAGACCCTGTCAATAAGTCATCCACATAAAAGTCTCTTTTAATGGCCAATGAACCGAGTGGGTATTTAGTTGTATTAGCATCGCTGAGCATTTGTAAACACCGTGTTGCGAGAAATGGTGCAGGCGCAGTGCCGTATGTTACGGTGTTAAGACGAAAAATTTGAATTTGCTCTGAAGCTTGCTCTCTCCACACAATGAGCTGACAGTTTCTGTCTTCTTCATGTATGATTATTTGGCGGTACATTTTAGTAATATCTGCCGTTAAAGCGTATTTATGTAAACGAAAACGAAGAAGAGTTGAGTACAATTCTTCTTGGATGGTTGGGCCTACCATCAAAAGTTCATTTAATGAAATTTGAGAAGAAATACGACTCGACGCATCAAAGACAACTCGTAATTTTGTTGTTGGGCTTTCGGGCCTCAAAACACACTGATGCGGATTGAAATAGTGTGGTTCACTCGGGATCTTATTATTTGTTGGGCTCATATGACCCTGTGCTTTATACTCATTCATGAAGTCCAGATACATTTTACGAAGTTCTGGATCTTTCAATGTTTTCCTCTCCAGGGCCTGAAATCGCCGAACTGCGATTTCATAGGAGTGACCGAGTAACTTACGGTCAGCCTTAAAGGGCATTCTGACTTGAAGCCTTCCTGAAGGTAATACTTCAGTTGTATTGACGAAAAATTGTTCACACTGATTTTGCTCAGGTGTGAGTTTGTTGCCACTTGTTTCTGAAGGAAGTTCCTCCAGAGCCCAGAATTTTTGGACTACTGAATCTATTGACGTTAAGTCTTCTTCAGTTTGGCATAATGTGCTATTTACTTCGGGAGGAGGACTAAGACTGCTGACATATTTGCCAGAAACAATCCATCCCAAAAGAGTTTTCTGTAGCGTTGGTTGATTAGGGTCACTTTTAATTTGACCAACCGCTATATTGTGCGGAATTTTCCAACCATTAATATTAATGGTATGGTCTGGATGATTAGCCGAAATACATCGCATAATCCAGAATTCCGCCGAAAATTCATAATTGTTTACGCGCGACTTAAAGAATGCGCTTAATTTGGCCCCGACTTTTGTACTTGAATTTCCAATCCCTATAATATTTAATGTCCTGTTTTGGCGTCGGATCCGCAGTTTTTGGGCCAAAACTTCCGTCATGAAGTTAACTTGACTTCCTGAGTCTAGCAAGGCTCTTGCGGGCAGGTACTCTCCACAGCTTGATCTCACCAGAATAACTGCTGTTGCCAACATTACCCGATCAGGCACACTTATTGTATGCATTGCGTGTGTAGTTGTTGTTGGTTGCGGATGAGGTTCAGGATCGTAGGATACTGGATACTGGTGCAGTAATGTGTGGTGGGACCGATTACATACGCGACATCGATCCGCTCTGCATTTGGATACCGTATGTCCCTTACGCAAACAATTTATGCATAAGGGCACCGATTTAACAAACTCAAATCTCTGTTGAACAGAGAGAGATTTAAAAGTGGGGCAAGCTCTTAAGTAGTGGTCCTTCGATTTACACTGCTGGCATGTTGGCTGCTTTGTATTCGCTGCAACTAAAGCGGACTTCGTTCCATTCATGTGAGGCTGCTTCACGTGGTTCGCGCTGGCTGCTGCTATGGGTCTCGTCCTCGAAGATGATGCGCCTTCAGCTGATACCGTCTATTTAAGGTGGCTTCACAATCCTTCCACAACGGTAACTTGTCGTAATCCAGCTGTTCTTCCCACTTTGATCGGGTGGCAGAGTCAACTTTTGTCATGACTATGTGAATAATTATCGCATTTGTGATTTGTTTCTCATCGCCCAGCGATAGCAATGAGTCATATACAGCCGACACTTCATCAATTATCGTGCGCAATGAAGGGGCTGAAGGCTTAGGGATAGTTGGCAGCTCAAAAAGTTTTGAAATCGTATTAAAAAAAATCAAACATTTATTGTCGTAAACCTTTTTGAGACTTGCCAACGCCTTCGGATAATTTTCATCCGACATTTGAAACGCCTTTACCGTGCCCAGAGCCTCCCCAGATGGACAATTAACCAGATGGTTAAATTTTTCAATATCTGGGATGTTTGGATCATTGTGAACTAAACTCTCAAACAAACTCATGAAATTTTTAAATTCCGAATATTCTCCCTTGAATTTCGGCAAATTCATTTTTGGGAGCTTTGAGCTGAGAGATGTTACGAATGATGTTTCAGCAATAGATGTTCTATTTTTGGCCAAAATTGTTTTAATTATGGATTTTGTTTCTACAATTATGTCCTCTAACTCCCCTCGGGCCATGTCGTCTTCATCAATCTCTTCAATTTTAGATTGACATTTCATCAATTTCTCACTATGTGAATTTAGTATATCAAGACGACATTCCAATTCGATTGGATCTAATGACATAGTCTTTTCTAGAAGACCCGTTTTTATGCGTAAAATGCTACTTTTCGCCACCGTCCTTTGACGCTTTAATGACTTTAAGTCGATCAACTCCTTACTTGGAGAGAGGTTGGCGATAGTTGGCTTTGGGTTGCTCATTTCGCTTATTTAAATTAAATTTCCTGAACCAAAACTATACAGGTTTGCAACAGATATATTAGGAATCGATAAAAAAACGAAAAATGTATGTATAGCGATTTCCAAATACACGAAAGCCAGACCAATAGCAATAAAGTTTGGCAACAAATATATTTGGAATCGGTTACGAAAACGAAAAAAATTATATCGATTCCCAAGTATACGAAAGCCAAACCTATGAAGTAAGCAGAATAAGCAATAGCACAGTTGAACGTTCTTGAAATTTTTTTTTTCGAAAAAATTTTCGAAAGAACCGGATTGTAAAACTTGATTTCGTTTAAAATTTAAAATTTTTTTTGTCTGTAATATATAAAATATCGCACCTTAATGTTCAATTAAGAACGCTACCGCAAATCCCACGATCCCCCTTTCACTTATGTAGATGCATAGATTCATAGATGCATAAATGCATATGTATGTATGTATGTATACGTATATATGTGAATATTAAAATATGAGGAATATATACAATATGAAAATATACGTATGTGAAAAAATGTGAAAAGAGGGAGAGCCAAAAACTGAAAGTGTGCACTTGCTCCTTTTGTTTTTTTTTTTTGCTTTTCGTTTTTTTTTATATTCGCACCACTTTCAGTGATTCGCACTCGTTCCTGTTGTGAATGCATAGGCGGTTTGCCTGCGTTCCATTCCCTTTTGCAGAGAATGCAGTTGCAGCTCATTCCCACGAAGCAGAGAATCTGGCGACGACGTTAGCAGCGACGGTGTGACGTTGACTTGGCAGCGGCGAGAATCGGAGTTGACGCAGCAGCAGTGGGACGATGGTGTTAACGTTGATTGGCAGCGGCGAGAATCGATGTTGACGCAGCAGCAGAGGGACGATCGTGTTGACGCAAGCCCGTTCGGTACCGACGTGATGTTACCCCAAATAGCTGTTTAACGTTTTAACGGCCAAAGTTATCGGTTTTTAGTCTTACGGCACTTTTCTTTAACGGGTTTGTACCTCTTTTCTGGCACTTTTTAGCGGCACTCGCGACCCCTTTTTTTCAACGGCACTTTATGTTTTTGGCGGTAGTTTTTAATAAATTTACTTTACCGCAATAATTCTCCTGCACTAACTTTAACAGAAAAAATAAATACAAATGCTTTTATTTCAACACTGCATTTATTTTAACACTCCACTGTATGCCGTTTAACCGAACTATCCACCTTTCAATTTTGGTTTTTATTCTTTTCTTTCTATGTGTTGCGCACTATTAGACTGGTGAATTTTACCGCACGTATGTCATGTATATGTACGTATTATATTTTCACCACACACTTCACAAAACGTTTTTCTCAATTTTTTGCTTAGGTTAATTTGTATTTTATTTTCTTTATGTATGATTTTATCACTTCGTTTTTTATTCACTTCTGTGTATGTCCATATGTGTGCACTTCGCAATTATTTTATATATGTATATGTATACGCAAAGTGTTATATTTTTCACAAGTCACTGTAGCTTTTTGTTTTTTTAAAGTAAAATTTTTTTTTTTAATTTATTGTACATATATTTTTTAATGTCTTTGTCCAGATATTTATTTTCGGGATTTGTCACTTTAGTCACTTGCACTCGACCGAAACCGGAAGAAAGTGGCAAATTCACAGGCAATTGCTCACGCGTTCGAAATTAAATTGATACGCTAATTATTACTTTGAAATTCCTTTCGAAAATTAACTGCACTTTTACAGCCACGCACTGAGTCCCTGCTCGGGCGCCATGAAAAATCTTAAGAGTTTTTAAGATTAAAATTAAACACGTTGGACTCACTGAGATGCGCAACTAAGAGCTAATTGCCTGTGCTAAATTCGAGTTTAAAAATATTCCGATTAAAATTTAAAAAACGTCCGTTCGCGGGTATAGTCTTTAATACAATGACCTTCTTTATTTCAACAGTTCATTAGTTAGCCTAAATCTTAACCTAACGGCTTAGACTAGAGGTAAGTATGTATACAAAAAAGGGATAAGTATGTAGTTCTAATTCAATTCAGCATCTTAAGTTAATTGTAATAGATTATTCTAATACATACATAGGTAGTAGATGATGGTTATGGTTATACTTGTATATTACAAAAATTGTAAGTATTTTACATGATGTAAAACATTTTATAATGTATACAAATTTTTTAACATATTTATTTCTTAAAAAATATTTTTTGATTTATAAAGTCGCATGACGCAACAACCTTAATTCACAATTAAGGATGTTTGCATTCAAGCAAATGCTATTATCTTACCGCAACTAACAAACATGCTTCCAAGTTATCAAATAAATAGCATGCATTGGGATAAGATTTCACACCTGACTCTAGCAGATCCCAACTGCAACACGCCAGCTCAAATAGACATCCTAATAGGCAGCGACCTTATACCGCAAATTATATTAGAAGGTGTTGAAAAAATCTCAAACACCCTTCTGGCTCCAAACACTATCTTCGGTTGGATACTAAGTGGACTAGTTGCTGAAACAGTTTCAACCATGACAACTGAAGTTAAAGATATATCCAATGAATACTTTAATTCACAATTAAGGAAGTTTGCATTCAAGCAAATGCTATTGTCTTACCGCAACTAACAAACATGCTTCCAAGTTATCAAATAAATAGCATGCATTGGGATAAGATTTTCATACCTGACTCTAGCAGATCCCAACTGCAACACGCCAGCTCAAATAGACATCCTAATAGGCAGCGACCTTATACCGCAAATTATATTAGAAGGTGTTGAAAAAATCTCAAACACCCTTCTGGCTCCAAACACTATCTTCGGTTGGATACTAAGTGGACTAGTTGCTGAAACAGTTTCAACCATGACAACTGAAGTTAAAGATATATCCAATGAATACTTTAATTCACAATTAAGGAAATTTTGGGAGTTAGAAGACCTCCTCCCACTTTCGATCACAACACCAGAAGTTCAGTATTGTGAAGACTTTTATAAAGCCACAACTACTTCACCAGCTAATGGTCGGTATGTCGTACGACTACCATTAAAACAACAATTTCCAGACACACTCGCCTTAGGTCACTCTCGCACCTCTGCAATACAGCAGTTTCTAAGTATGGAAAAAAACCTACTTAGAAAAGGTGAGCTGAAACAAGATTTTGATAGTGTCTTAGAAGAATACCTTCATTTAGATCACATGAAAGAAGTAAGCCCATGCGAAAAATCATAAAAGACAAATATTACTCATTCTACTTGCCACATCATGCAGTAGTAAAGCCTGACAAAAAAACAACAAAAGTCAGAGTTGCCTTCAATGCCTTAAGAACCACTAGCTCGGGGAATTCCCTATATGATATTCGGGACCCACATTCCAACCAGATTAAATGCTACTTATTCTAAACTGGCGTATATACAAATATGCATTCCACGGGGATGTCGAAAAAATGTATCGACAAATAGTCGTACATAAACACGATCAAGATTTTCAGCGAATTATTTTCCGGAAATCTTCCAATAGTCCACTACGCGACTTTAAATTTAAAACAGTAACCGTTGGCGTAAGACACAAAGTCAGAATTTCCTCTGGCAACACAAGTGCTAAAAACACAGACGTATATAGCCGATATCCTGTCTGTAAGCCACAGTCTTCCACTAGCATACGATACCTTATCACAGGTAATAAATACCGCAGGATTTCCTTTAAAAAAGATTACAGCCAATCACCCAAATATCTTAAAAAATATTCTTAAAGACCATTTGTTGCATACTAATTTCCTTATATTTGAAAGGAAACGTACAACAAAAACACTGGGCATTCAATGGAATGCGATATCTGACCAGTTTTCATATACTACAGAGTCAATATCCGCCGTATTCGCCATAAAAAAGAGACAAATTTCATCCTCTGTGGCGAAACTTTTCGACCCCGCAGGATGGTTTTCGCCAATCATGATACAAGCGAAAATCCTGATCCAATAATTATGGCTAAAGGGAACCGACTGGGACGAACAAGTGAAGCCTCTTCGCTTAGAAAAATGGTCCCAGTTTACTAATAACCTAAAAGACATTTCGCAGATACAAATTCCACGGTGGTTAAACTATTCCCCCGAATACAAAGTGGAACTACACGGTTTCTGCGACGCCTCTGAAAAGGCATATTGTGTCACTATTTATATGCGCACACCAAGCGATATTGCAACCACAAGCCACCTACTGGCGGCAAAATCAAAAGTCGCACCTCTAAAAACGATAAGTCTACCACGACTTGAACTCTGGGGCGTTCTGCTAATAGCAAAGCTAGTTTCCATGGTGCGGACCCACTTGAACATGGCAAAATACAAGTTATTCCGAAATAGTTCTAGCCTGGTTGGAAAAAGTACAACATGCGTGGAAAACATATATTTCCAACAGAACGCCTCAAACCTAGTAGGATCAGCTACTTGGCGACACGTAGCTAGTGCCGACAATCCTGCTGATCTAGGTACAAGAGGATGCAAACCTCTGCATCTCGCCACAGCCACCCTCTGGTGGAATGGCCCCCAATGGTTAACATAATCTCCCGATTCTTGGCCACAATCGCCCATGCGCAACATAGTTGCCCCATAAAGTCAAAAAATCGACACTTATCATGCAACCCTGGATGATACTGACATCCTTGAACGATTCTCATCGTTCCCCCGATCGCTCAGAGTAGTCGCCTATATGCTCAGATTCATAGAGCGACTCAAGCATAAAGTTAAAGGGGCAACCTATCCCCAATGCGATTCTTCGACGCACCAAATCGCCCTTATCACATCAACCTAAACGCGCTACTTCAGCCGCGACAACTAGACACGAAAGGTATGCTTCGTGCGAATGGTCGGCCGGCAAATTCAAGCCTAACATATAATGAACACCACCCTCCAATTATACCTGAGAGGTGTCCATTTGCCACCTTATTCATCGCATATATCCACATACTAGTGCTCCATGACGAACATAGCCTCATGCAACATATGGTTCACCAAGAGTTGTATGTATATACCCCGACTTAAGCCCCAAATAGAGAAGTGCATTTTCATGTGCATGATCTGCACTATGCATAAGCAGAAAATGTGAACCCATATTATGGCAGCACTTCCACCTGCACGCTGCAATTTCGCTCTGCCCTTTACCACCCCAGGTGTCAATTTGCTATGCCTTTTCAGATAAAGGCGTCCATGCTAAGATCTCCCACCCTAATGAAGGGCTCCGTGGTTGTCTTTGTCTGTTTCACGACAAAAACAGAACACCTTGAGCTGTGTACTAATCTGACGACGGAGGCTTTTCTCGCGGCATTTGCTCGCTTCGTCGGACGACGAGGCTTTCCATCAAAAATAATGAGCGATAATGGCAAAACATTTATTGGATCACAACGAGCTACAGAAAAACAGATTGTAGATTTCATGAAACAAGTCTCACCTGACATTGTTCAAAAATACACTCTGCAAGGTATCAATTGGCAGTTCATCCCCCCAAGCGCTCCTCATACGGGCGGTTTATGGGAATCAGCTGTAAAAAGCTTCAAAACTCATTTCAAAAAGCGAGCTGGCAACTATAAATTCAATTATGAAGAATTCACGACCTTGTTAACTAGAATCGGAGCTTATCTCAACTCACGGCCTCTCGCAGCTCTCTCGCAAGATCTCTCCGACTTCACTGCCCTAACTCCCGGCCACTTTCTTAAAGGAGCGCCCATTCTGGCCACACCTGAGCCAGGCGTGAAGACGCTCTCTTTATTAAACAGATGGGAACAAATTAAAATTCTCCATCATGAGTTCAGTCGCCGATGGAAAGGAGATTATTTAAAGGACCTCCACAGAAGGTACCGGTGGTAAACACCAGAAAAAGCGCCTCAGCTTGGAGATTGTATCTTGATCAGTGACGGTTGTCTCCCCCCTACCGAATGGCGACTTGGCCGCATAGAGAAGCTTCACTACAGCTCCGACGGTCATATTCGCGTAGTCGATCTTCGCACGCAAACTGGAAAACTAACCAGGCCGGTCGTAAAACTATGCTTTTTGCCAACAGCCAAAAAACCGATCTATAAACCGAGAAAAAACCGCCAAATATACCACAAACAATAATTTATTAAAACCAAAAAATAACATAAAAGTGTCGATCCACATGACGACAAACTCATGCCACACCACGTGGCAACATGGTTCACCACTATATTTCACAAATATCTAATGACGATAACCTCTTCTATAGATAAATATGGATATCGATGCGGCAACAACACCAATGCCAACCGTCCGTTCGGCTGTCCACGTTCCACGCCTTGGGGCTGTCCCAACACCAGCGCCGCGAACCATCACGGCAACTACGCCGTCAACCGCTGCACGCAGTGCAACCCGAGCAACTCCGACGTCGCAACAGAATGAGCTACCTCGCATCCGATGTCTCTGTGTTGTCGTTCTCACAGTTTGCCACACTCCGGCATATTTAAAGGATGCCACCAGCAACGCCAGCAGGTTGCCCGGGCCCATGGCCATTGCCTGAGTTGCCTGTCGCCTACTTCATACAACACAGGAGTGTACGTCCGGCTATGTGTGCCAAATGTGTATGCTTCCGCACCACACTATGCTGCACCGTATCAACAGCACAAGACCGGGCGACACTCTGCCCCGCACGCAACCCCGGGGATAAAAGGCGTTCCAAACGGCAGCAACCGCGAAGGCCAATAACCCCTCAGGACGACTCGCGTTCGCGACATCACCACTACGCGAAACGGCGGCACCATACTAGGCCACCAACCCGCCGTTCAACCGGTCTCAGCAATGTGGTAGCTACGCTGCAACAACTCCAGCGATTACTAGGCTAAAAATTTGCCTAGGGCGGCCAGGATGGCTAAATGGGCTGGTTTCCCCCGTCTGCCCGTCTCCACTTCTATATATGCAACATTGGTACGCCACATTCCCCACACTCATCATCATTTTCCTCGCATTATATACCACCCTCTAACACACACACAATGACATCACACACCATCATCTACTTTCGCCGAACCAAAGTACAAAAGCACAGACAACTTGATCAAAAAAGGTTCTGGCGATTCGACATCCATCCGATCAACACGATTCCGTTATTGGCTACCTTTTTTCGCGAACATATTGCTAAAGTTGAAATTTTATATACCTATGTTCAAAAATAAATTCTAAAGTTCCTTCACTTTGTGAAATAATAAAATCAGAAAATTGATAACCGCTTGAAGTGAAATGAACGAATTCTTTTTAATAAAAATTTTGGGTGAATTTATATGGTGAGTGCGGAAAAGGTGGTCCATAAATCACAATCACATCAGTACAATCCCGTCGGGAAAATTAATTTAATTGATCTTAACCGCATATAAAGTCCTCAAATACCCTTGAAGCGGCACAAAGTGATGGTGTCGACTTCATCTATTCTTATAAAATTTGTATTTATTGGCATATACATAGGTATGTATGTTGAAAGTTACAGTTCGGGTGTATGAATTAGCCCCCACTGAATTAACCCCCACCGGGCAAAATGACCTAAGCCCCACCAATTTCTCAGTGAATCTTTCCCCACCAAAAATGACGGAATCCCCACGAAAAAAAAATGCATTAAACCCACGAAAATGATTTTATCCCCACCAATCGAAATGAATTAAGCCCCACCAAACGTGGGTGTTCTTACATGACAGAATCCCCACGAAAAAAAAGGAATTAATCCCCACGAAAATGACTTTAGCCCCACTTTCCGCCATTTTTAATTTTGTTGTAAAATTAGTGGGGCTTAAGTCATTTTGCCCGGTGGGGGTTAATTCAGTGGGGCTAATTCATACACCCAAATAAAACACCTTATCTCTTTGAAGGTTACACAAATAATGAAATTTATTTTTAAAATTAATTTTACATGAAGGTAAATAAGTAAAAGAAATTTGATGAGTCAAGAAAAATACAGTAAAAATTAAAACAATAATAATTGTATAAAAGTTGGTAAACAGGAAGTAAGTATCAATTACAATTGTTGCAATGTTTTAAATAAAAATAATAAAGTACAATAAGAAAATATATTTAGTGATTTGTTGTTATTGTTCTATTGGTGTCTTCTGGGTTCTGGTGGGGGTTGATGTGACGATATAACTCTTCCCCCATTAGAGTAGAGCGATGGCCACAACGAAGTTGGAGGGGACAGAGCGGCTTCAGTGGGCTTAGGATAATACCGAATTATGGGGTTTTTCCATAACAGAGTTACACTAGCGATAGTTAAGGTGATGAGTATCAATGTTGTTATCGTTATTATGTTTCTTCCTTGAATTGCATACTTTTTTAATTTCAAAATATCATTTTTGTTGTTGAAACTGTAATCTTTGATTTTCTCTAGGCTTAAAGTCTCTGTTACTGTTGTTATTTGCACTTTCTCTAGATTTGGTGATGCTACGAAGATTGTGTCCCAATGGACTGAAGGGTTGTCTTTATTTGTTCCCGCTATCGTGACGGAACAATTCGTTTAGTGGAGAAGGGAGGTTCCTTCAGTTGTGAAGTTTTGCCCACAATCGGAGGTTATCGGTAGTCCCTTTACGTTGATAACCATTATATAATTATCTTCCGGTTGGAATATATTCGATGTGGGCCACACATCGTTCACAAGACATATTGGTGTTTTATTATTCAAGATTCTACCGATACAAGTTGATTTATTGGTGTTTTCGAAGTAATTTCACCTCTTGCAGTAGTACACGTTCTCAATTTTTGGGCAAATTTCTGTTAAGTACTGGAGCTCGTGGTTATTGTAACTTACGTATGGTTTTGTTTTAATTACTTTCGTATTATTCATAGGAAGAGGAATGAGATGGAAAAGCGAACTCGTACTTTTAGCCACATTTGGTAGTTTTATATTAAAAATTAAATTGCTATTATTATAATATGCTTGGAGTTCCAGAAGTTCGTAAAGCTGTCCGTCCGAAACTAAATCAATATTCTGGGACTTAAAATGGTGTCTTATTTCATCCAATTCATCTGGATGAAGAATAAGCTTTGATACTATACCAAGCTTTGCGAGCATTACAGCTTCTATTATGTCAGAGATATGGTTCAATAATAAATCTATATTATAATCAAGCTGACTCATGTATTGGATTTCTAATAGCGCATTGTCTTAGTTGTTTTTGCTGAGAGTTTTTCTAAAAAATTTGTAATGCTTTCCTGATTGTTATTTATATGCTCTGTCAAATTTTTAAACCTCTGTATCATTTGTATATTCAAACTTTTTTGATTTTCCTCTGTTATTTTTGAATTTAATGTTGTGTCCTGGAGTTCTTGTATTTGTTTATTTATAGTCATAGCGTCATTTGCGTCCATGTTCCCAGTTACATATTTTATTACAGAGCCTAAGCCGTTGAATAGTCCTTGTTTTGTATGTTTATATGGATTTAATGTCTGTAGTTTGTTTTCGAGTCCCTTAAATTTGTCAACGACAGTAATTATTTTTGAAGTTTGCGAATTATAATTCTTCTTCTTCTTTATTTGCCAATTCGTATTCGAATATTGGTGATCATATAACATTTAGTACTATGTACAATATTAATAAGCTTAATATTAATATAATAATGTATTTACATGTTAAATATATACTATATATTGTATATTGAAAGAAAAAATAAAAAATAAAAATATCACAGATTTTGAATTATCGCAGCATATTTCTCTCTATCTCTCGCCACATCTATAAGGTTGCCAATGTTCTGGATTTCTGTCCATTGTCGAATGTTTCGAAGCCAAGAAAGTTGTTTACGGCCAATACCCCGTTTTCCTTCAATTTTTCCTTGGATAATTATTTGTAGGAGCTCATACTTAGAGTGCCTCATAATATGTCCTAGGTAGGCTGCTTTTCTTTGTTTTATAGTCCTTAACAACTCTCTATTGCGGTTCACTCTTCTCAAAACTTCACTGTTTGTAACTCGATCTGTCCATGGGATTTTTAGGATTCTTCTAATAAGCCATAGCTCGAAGGACTCTAGCTTGTTCATATCTGTGATTTTTAGAGTCCAAGTTTCCATCGCATAGAGAAGCACTGACCAAACATAACATTTTAAAAACGTATTTTGGTTGTGATGTTGAGGTCATGGCTACTATAATAAGTTTTGTATTTGAGAAAAGTCGTTCGCGCAAATTCGATTCGACATTTTATTTCTTTTGAACAATCCCAATTTTCATTGATCTGACAACCAAGGTACTTGAAATTTTTAACTCTTTCGATTGGACTGTGCATTAATCATGAGGTGTGTGTCATTGTATATGTTTTTCCTACTAATAATCATGTACTTCGTCTTGTTTATGTTAATGCGTAGGCTATATTCGTCACTACGTAAGTTAACTCGGCTTACAAGTTCTTGTAATCCCATCAAGCTATCGGCTATAAGTGTAGTGTCATCTGCATAGCGTATATTATTTATGAAAATACCATTAACTTTCACACCTTGATCAATACTGGTTACCGATTCTTGAAATATTACTTCCGAATATATGTTAAATAACAAGGGTGACAGAATGCATCCTTGTCTTACACCTCGTGAAATAGATATTTCTTCGGTTATATCACCATTGATGCTTACATGGGCAGTTTGTTGCCAATACAGATTTCTTATGCAACGAATCTCTTTGTCATCTATTCCCATAGAATGAAGAATTTCCATAAGTTTATCGTGTTTAATGGTGTCGGCTAGCCTAATACGCAATTTTGCCAGTAGCAAGTTGTGATCCGAAGGTACATCCGCTCCTGGATATGTATTGACTTTTTTTATTGAGGAGCAGAAGCGATTATTTATCAGAATGAAATCTATTTGATTTGTGATGATATTATCAGAGGCGTCCGATGGAGATTTCCATGTATAAAGTCTTCTGGGAGGCAGGCTAAATAATGTGTTCGAAATTATTAATTTGTTTTCTTGACAAAAAATTATAATTGTCCAAGTCTATTATATGAATGAAATTGAAATAACTTTCAATCGTTCTCGCGTGTCCAATCTTCAGGGCTATCATATTCTGGTCTTTGTCAAAATTTTGTATTTCCAAGACTTGTTCATAAGCAAAGGCTACTCTAAAGGTAAATAATTATTTATTATTTTCGCGGTCTCAGTTTAATTTTTGATTTGTGTAATTTTTTGTCTTTAGTAGTTTGTAAAGTAACGTTATTATCTTTAATACTCTATGTTTTGAGAATCGTGCAGTTATTTTGTTTCTCCAACATTCTTTTCTATATATATCCTTCTCTTTGTTCCAACACTCTGGAGGTTTCCTAGATTTATTAAGACGACTAATATTTTTTAGTTTAGCTTTCATAATTTTTTCTTTAACAATGGGGTATAGTTTTTCTTTAAATTCATTTAACTTAACTAAAAATTCGTGTTTGTTGTCGTATTTTATGTCTCTTGAGAATTTATACGGTCTTCCAAAGAATAACTGATATGGCGTAAATTTTGTAGATGAATGGATTGTATTATTGTAAGTTATAAACGTCTCATCTAATATCTCTTCGTGATCTAATTCCATTTTCTTGGATTTTCTGGTTGTCATTATAATTCTGTACATATATTTCAGTTAGGGTTGAATGAAGTCGTTCTACTGGAGAGTTGCTACTGGATTGTTGAAATGATGTGAAGTGAAGTATAATTTTATATTGTCTACAAAAATCTTTAAAAGTGTTAGATGTAAATTCGGTACCCTGATCACAAACTATTTTCTTAGGTATTCCCGCAAGGTTCATAAATGTTTTTAAAGCTTTGAGCACACAAACGCTTGTTCTTGATGGTAATGTATAGCCTGTCGCATATTTAGAAAATTTATCGATGATGGTCAAAATACATTTACTATTTATACTCGTAGTAAATATACTATATGTCAATGTGCAAAATTTGAAGAGGTTCGTTTGGTGCTTCTGTAACTTGGAATTATAATTTTGGTGGGTGTCTGTCGTATTTGAGTGTATTGCAAATTTCACAATTATTTAAAGTTTTATTTATTATAGATTGCATAAGGGGAAAATAATATTGTCTTTTTAAGTATTCATAAATTTCGGTAATTCCTTTATTTTCATTACGAATTAGTTCAACTTGTTTATCATTGTCAGTTACATCTGATAGGATTTTAGTGCATCGGACGATAAGAAATTGTTTTCCATTTGAAAAGTATTTTGAGTATATCAGTTGAATAGTTCTGAAAGTTGGTTCATCGGAGAAGATGGCAGTTAATTTACCTGAGGGTATACATTTTTTGAAGATCTGAACTATACTTGAGAAAATTCTTTTTCTCTTATAGTTCTACGTTGTTTGTTCTAAAGATGGTTTCAACAGTCATACTGGGTTTTCTGTCTGATATTTCTAATAAAAGTTGCAAAGTGAATTCATTTAAAGGTTTTTCTGAAATAGGTATGCAATCATTCACATTTTCCTTACATGAATGTATTGTAGACAGTTTTTCCGAATCACACAAATTTATATCAGCGGTTTTATCATGTTCTAATTTTATCCTGCTCAATGCATCTGCGTTACTGTTCAATTTTCCTTCTTTGTATACGATCTCGTAGTTATACTCTTCCAACTTCAGGCGCCATCTCACCAATTTCGAATTGGGCTCCTTGAGACTCATTAGCCATGTAAGTGGTCTGTGGGCAGTCATTATTTTAAATTTACAACCGAAGAGATATGAGCAAAAATTTTTATGTTGCCCACACTATGGCTAAAAGCTCTTTCTGGAATAGTTAATCTGGAATAGTTAATCTTACTCTCAGAAAGAGTCCTACTTGCGTAGTAACTAGGTGACCTTGAGAAAGGACTGCTCCAAGCGCAATGTTACTTGCGTCTGTTGTGAGTAAAAATGGCTTTGTGAAATCAGGGTATTGCAGTATTGGATCATTCATTAAAATGTTCTTGCATGTTTCGAAAGCTTCTAGATATCTGGCGTTTAATTTTATGCTTCTGCTTTTTTTTTTGAAGTTATTCTTCTTATACGAGTTCGGAAAAGGTTGCGATAGATTCAGGTTGCGCAACCTTGCTCAATATGAATCTAACGCAACCTTGTCTGCGAAGATGTTCGAGCAGCAAGCGAAGCGGTGACAATCGGCGATCGTTTGTTCGTTTCTTTCGGCACAGCTCGGCTTTTCTACCTACAACACAATGTTGCCATGCTTATGTTGTTGTTGTTTTTGTAGAACAATATTTCAATTTTTGGTTGGTGACATATTCACATGTGTGCGCATATGTATGTTGGTATGCTTGTGCATTATTGAAGTTATGCTTCTTTTTCTTTCGTTTGCCTTTCATTTCTGCGAATTCTCAACTATTTTGCGTATCTTTTGGTTGGAATACTCTGCGTTGGCCATTGAAAAAAAAAAAAAATTACAACACATACAGCAAGACAAGACATAAACAACAACACCTGACAGCAAACAACAACGCGAACGGATGTAGCGCAAACAAACGCAAACGCAAACACAAAGTTTAGCAAGGCCGTATGCCTGCTTAGCAGGAAACAACTATTCAACAACAGTGCAGTGATCAGTGCAGTGCACAGTGTATAAGTGATAAATTGACACTAGAAAGAAAACATTGATAGGGAAAACATTGCGAGTTGTAACAACTCAGCAATGAATTTTCCAAACCCCTCTTCACTAAGCGAGGGCGAACTTGCCGCCCTCATCAAAGATCTCCGTGGGTATCTGCTCAGAGCAGAGCAGATGCTCAGCAATTACAAATCTACCACCACAAACTCCAACGACAACTCCAACGACGCTACGACCTCTCCCTCTCCTTAAAATGCTCAAATGAGCATCGATTCGCCCGACACCGTGTTCATCGAAGTTCACCGGAAAAAACAAAAACGAGATAACCCCAAACGGGAAGAACCCAAACGACCGAAACCGTAAAAATTGACGAAATTGACGACTTCCTCTCCTCATCCTCCTCCGATGAGAGCGAGGACATAACCCCCCCTAAGGAAAGAAACCCTCCTCCTATTCGAATCCTCCAGAAAGAATTGTGGGACAAGGTGAGCTCCGGTCTGCGCAAAGCAGACATTCAAATCAGATCAGCTAAAGTGGTATCTGAAGCCATCATTGTCTACCCCGACGGGTTTCGGAAACTTACCTCTGCCCTGGAAAAGCACGAAATCCCCTATACAACCAATCAGCTCCATCAGGACAAGGACCTGATTGTCGTTATCAAAGGCGTCCTCGAATGCCTCGATGACGAAACCATCCTCAACGAATTGGGGATGAAAAATCCAGCGGTGAAGAGTATTCACCGCATGCGCAGGGGCCCAAAATTATGGCCCCTAATAACCGTCAATCTTGACTCTTCGCACTACGCAGCGAAGGCGATTTTTGACCTGAAAACAATCGCTGGCCTCAGCGTCAGAGTAGAGGCAAAGCGTAAGTCCAAGGTAATTCCACAATGCCTCCGGTGCCTCAACTTCGCCCACACTGCGAACAACTGCTTCGCTCCTGGGGCCTGCGCCTTTTGCGGTCGCTCCCATGCCACGTCATCCTGCGCTCTCAAAGAGCAAAAAAACGCGAAGCCCATCTGCATCCACTGCAAGGGCCCACATCGCGCCACCTATCGGGGCTGCCTTAAAGCCCCCCAAAAACACCAACCAGGACCTCCAAAAAAGGCCCACAAAAATGCAACCCGCTCCCCGGCACAAACCACACCACAACCCCAACCCCAACCACGAGCCCAAGGGCCAACTCGATCATACGCCGAGGTTGCCAAAAATGCAACCAAAAACACAACGGCCAATCCTGTCCCAAATATCGCTCACTTAGAGAAGCTTTTTCGGGACTTCCTGTCCACCGTCATCAGGAAATAACCGTGGCCTGATGATCCAAAACTGGAACGCCAACGGGCTTTCCACTCCCAAAAGGACCGAATTGATCCAGCTAATAAATGACAAATCCATTGATGTCGTATGTATCACCGAAACTCACTTAAACTCCAAAAAATTCCTTTATATCCCGAACTTCCCAATCTACAGAAACGACCGCCCAGATTCCAAAGGGGGCAGTGTCGCCATCTGTGTGAAGAGCTCTATTCACCACCTAGCCGCCAACACTGGCCCCTCAACACTCGAGGCTGTAGGAATTCACGTATTCCTCAATTCACGCAGACACAGGATCATCACTGTGTATATAACTCCTGACCAAAGCCCTCTCAACATTACATCCCTCTTCAACTCCTCCACTCCTACCATTATCGCAGGCGATTTTAATTCCAAATATAGGATTTGGAACCGTTCTATGAATAATGCTAACGGATTAACCCTCTGGAGAATGTCTCTCCAACACAACTTCAACATCGAAGCTCCCTCCGAACCGACCTACCACCCTACAAGTCCCAGATTCCAAGCAAGCACCTTGGACTTATTCCTGACAAAAAACGTGACCCTCAGCAGAGACCCCTGGACCCTCCCGGAGCTCAGTTCAGACCCCTCTCCGGTCTACCTGGAGCTCACAAATCGCCCCTTACTTTCTCCTCGGTTAAAGTCAAAAACCGATTTCCTCCACCTGAAATTCTTGCTGGAAACCTCCGCTTTCACTTGCACCCAAATCAACTCCATAGCTGATCTTGATAAGGCGGTTGCAAGTCTGACGGATGAAATCCAAGGAGCAATAATTTCAGCCACCTCCTCAATTGAAGCTACCAATAACCCAAACAACCTTCCCCTACGTATCCGTGCACTCATCGCCATACAGAAGCTCTGAAGACTTCAATTCCTTTGTCGCTGAAGCCGAACAGCACCCTAAAAGTTGCTGGAAGGTTATCAGATCCTTACGAAACCGTAAACTCCACCTCCCCGCCCTAATTGAAGACGGTATCTCTTACCCACAGGACAAGGACAAAGCCAACGTCCTCGCTCAATCCCTTAAAAATCAATGCTCCCCCTTTCCAAGCCTTCAAAAATTCTCTTCTTTTCACGAAGAAGTGTCAGAAACTGTCCGGGGCACAACCTTCTAGACGGTCGAGTTTCAGCCACCTCCCCCAAAGAAGTCTCCGAGGCTATCCGCGCCCTCAAAAACCGGAAAGCTCCAGGCTACCGCGCAAACACCTTGTTGCCCTAAACAACATCATAAACGCCATGATGCGTTTCCAATATTTTCCCCCGACCTGCAAAGCCGCCACAGTCGTCTTTCTTCCCAAACCGAGTAAACCCCATAGCGATCCGGCAAACCATCGCCCAATCAGCCTACTCTGCACCCTCAGCAAAGTAGCTGAAAGCATAATTCTCTCCCGACTGGAGAAATTTGTCTCGGAAAAGAAAATTCTCCCCGACTTCCAACATGGGTTTCGAAAGCAACACGGCACCGCACACCAACTTCTGCGGGTCTCCGAATTCGTCGCTAACAATCTCAACAAAGGAAGACACATCCCTATGCTCCTGCTTGATTGCAAACAACCATTCGATCGGGTCTGGCATGATGGGCTTATTTATAAGCTTATAAAGCTAAACTCCCAATGTACCTCATTGGTTTAGTCAAATCTTTCTTGTCTGACCGGAAAATCACTGATCG
This sequence comes from Bactrocera tryoni, assembly GCF_016617805.1. Lineage (NCBI taxonomy): Eukaryota > Metazoa > Arthropoda > Insecta > Diptera > Tephritidae > Bactrocera > Bactrocera tryoni. The sequence goes on along the minus strand of NW_024396366.1, from coordinate 9,120,954 downwards.
GGTGAATAGTGAGCTCTCTGAAGCTCACCCGATCACGGCGGGAGTCCCTCAGGGCTCCAAACTCTCCCCAGTGCTGTTTAACATTTATTGTTACGACATCCCAACCGAGGAGAAAATCCTCACCGCTCAATATGCGGATGATATCGCCTTCTTGTACGCCTCCCGTACAATTAACTTCAGCACATCCGCCATCAATAAATTCATCCCCACCGTCCTCGACTGGTACTGGTTGTGGAGATTCGACATCAACACAACCAAATCTGAGGCAATCTTCTTTTCACGGAGGAAACGCATTCCTCCAAGAATCCTGGTAAATAGGTTCCCCATCAAAGCCCTTCGGCGAAATACCTCGGTGTTGTCTTTGACGGGCGGCTAACCTGGTCGAAACAAATCACAGCAGTTCGAGGTAAAGCCAATGGAGCCTTCAGCTCATTAAAACCCTTTTTACCAATAAAAAGGTTTCCCCAAGCACCAAAAAACGAGCTTCTAATGCCATCATTAGAAGAATCTGCTCCTACGCGATCCCTATTTGGGGCTCTGCCTCACCCAGACAACTATCCAGGCTTCAAGCCACATACATGTGTCTACTGAGATCAGCTCTTAATTTCCCGTGGTATGTTAGAAACAAACAGATCCTAGAGGAAACAAATCTTCCTTCCATTGAACCGGCAGCCATTCCTACGCTGGAAATCTCCGGGCATCAGTAGCATCCCACGCAAACCCCAGCATCAACTGTCTTGCCACTCTTAGGTGCAAGAAAACCGACCGTTTCAGAAGGCCATGTATCCTGACAAATCCTTCCGCTCCCACCTAACCAAAAACTCGAGCTTCGCTTTTCAGCGTCAGATTCTTTTGAGAGCCACTCACAATTGAATCTTCCTATTTCTTCCGCAAAACATATAACAGGTTCATAACCATATGGTTGGCAACCGGTGTGGGGGGGTTTTCGTCGGTAGGCGCATCTAGCGAATCCGACACTACCCGCCAGGGTGTCTTTAGAAGATTTCCCACCCACATCTCTTAAAAAAAAAAAAACAAAAAAAAAATTGAAAAATTAAGGCTATACTTTACAGGATCATTTCTGTAGTTAGTCTTCATTTACATTTTTTGGATGATGAGGTATATCGTTTTATCTGACAGCGTGAGGTTTAAGAAGTTCATTTCTAATTTTGTCTTGTGGCATATTAGAAATGATGTTTCTTCGAAAATCGTTCGCTTACAACGGATAAAACGACTTCTGAGTGGTGATTTTAATGAATAAATTCCTTTTGGTTGAAATGCTCTGCGTTGGCCGTTGAAAAGTTAAGACTATACTTCTCAGGATCATTCATTCCTTTCATTTCTTCAAAGAAATTAATGACCTTTAGAAATATACATATTTCCATTATTTCGTTGTCATTTCCATATTCGTAGCAATAGAATTTCTATGGCATAAGTAAAGTAATGGCCGCCGATTGTCACCCCTTGTCGCTGTAGCAGCTTCGCCTAAAAACATGCGTAAATATGTATGTATGTATACGTATGATCGTGAATACATATCGACGCAGATTTTTGCGAGAAGCACCAGAAAGTTGTGCAATTTATGATTTTTAGCTTTTGCCATCGTCGCGAAAAGACGACTTGTTGGCAAAGGCATGCTCGGGGAGATGTTCCGGCCTCTGTTTTTATGAATGAAGCGAGATCGCTTGTGGAATTGGCGCCTGCGTTCATGAATGAAATCGTTTTCGTTGTAAAATTTACTACACTTGTTCTTCGCCAATTTGGCTGCCATATTGTCTTTTGGCAGTCAAACGAAAAGGAGGAAAACAGCTGCGGAATATCAGAGAGCGCGTCAAAAAGATTCAACGTTTGCTGTTCCATCAATTTCTGCGGGAGCATCTATAACTACTGATAAATCAACGATCGTCATTTCACCGATAACTGCTGAGCTTTCAACACGGGCAGTGCAGCCCGTGTTTCAAGAGGAGGAAAAACAGCAGAATATTATCGTGAATACCGAGCACGAAAGAAAGCAGAGCGGGAAAAGGAGAAATTGTAAATGATAGCTGGCAGTCAAACGAAGAAGACGAAAACAGCTGCGGAATATCAGAGAGCGCGTAAAAAAAGATTCAACGTTTGCTGTTCCATCAATCTCTGTGGGAGCATCTATAACTACTGATGAGTCAACGGTCGTCAATTCACCGATAACTGCTGGGCCTTCAACGCGTGTTGATGGATTACAAAAGAGAGATGATTACGCTGCATATTCTCTTCCGCAACGAAGAGACAGAACTACTTTTCTTATTCTTAATTTTATGTGCATAATAAATTTATAAAATGTGAATTTAAGTTTTCTAGTTTTCTTTCATACAAAATGATATGCATTTCTTGGAATATCACTAAGAAGTATAACTTCATCCGCGCGTAGGGACTCCACGCACCTTTTTTTAAGCATTCTGTCATTGGTTTTGCAAGACTTGCCAGGTTCGGGAAAAACTTCCTATAATAACTAAGTAGGCCTATGAACGATTGTATTTCACGATTAGTTCGGGGTATCGGAAATTTCTGGATAGCTTCTATTTTTGTCGGATCCGGTTTTTTGCCTTCCGTCGTAACTAAAAAAGCAATTTCTTTTCGCATAAACTCTGATTTGTCCATCTGGACCTTAAAATTTGAACATCTTAGACTTTCTCTAGATTCTCAATATGTTCTTGGAGGGACGTCGAAAATATAATAATGTCATCTAAGTACACTGGAAAGTTGAGGGTGCGTTTTTAAAGCCAAAAGGCATTCTTACGTATTCGTAGTGACCCCTTTCCACAGTAAAGGCTGTTTTTGATATGTCCCGTGGATCCATTTCAATTTGATGGAAGCCACTTGCTAAGTCCAAAGTGGAAAGTAAAGGCATTTGCCCAGTTTATCCAAGATCTCAGATATGTTCGGGAGTGGGTACCTGTCCGAGACGGTTTTCTCGTTCAACTTCCTGTAGTCAATGACCAGTCTCCATTTCGTCTTCCCCGAAGCGCCCTTCTTTTTTTGAACAATCTATACTGGAGAGCTCCATGGGGAAAAACTCGGCCTAATAATCCCTTGCTCTAACATCTCTGATATCTGTCTCCGAACTTCCTCTTTGTGAACGAAAGGATACCTGTAAGACCTAGTATGAATAGGAATATCGTCCGTCGTCTTAATTCTGTGTTTTATTTCATTTGCAAACGTCAACTTTTCATCCTCTCTATAAAAGATATCACTATATTTAGTACACAGTTTCAAAAGTTTATGCTTTTCTTCGCCATTCAGATGTTCAATTTGGAGTAAGTCAGATAAATTTGCAATTCTTTCACTGTTTGATTTGCTATGCATATTAAAGTTATTAAGTTCGAGGAAGTTTTCTGAATCATACGGACTTGTTTTCAGGGGTTGCTCTAGGAAAATTGTTTGGTCATTCCCCGTAGGTTTAACTACTTCTATTGTACTAAACCAGTCTTTCGCAAAGTATATGCCTGGAGAAATAAATAAGTCGTTGTCCAAAGTTATTGTATTTATCATAATATCTCCTTCCTTAGAATCAACTGGCAGTTTTACGATTTGTTTCGAATTTGCCTCTATTGTGAATTTATCAGAGGAAAAATTTGGTTTCATTTTAAGAAGTATTGTAATATTATTTGTAATTAGTATTTTATTTTCAAGATCAATTTTAGCTTTCATTTTTGTCAGAAAATCTAAGCCTAACAGTCCGTCGAAATAATCATGGAATTTAAAAACTAAGAATGTAAGAGTTTCTGTTTTCCTAATTTCTTTGAAAATAGGTAATGCCACTTGCTTGTCAATTATATATTTATGTAAGATGGTAGATATATTTAGTTATTGGAATACATTTTTTGATATCTAAGGGATTTATAAATTCCGGGTTTATAAATGAAGAAGAAGCTCCGGTATCTATTAGGAATCTTAATTGTCTGCCAAATGGAGAGCTTATACTGATATAGGGTAAAATACTACCATGTTTATTGCAGTCTATATATCCTGTTTGTTTCTTGAGGCTAACTGTAAAAAATCCTGATTATTGTCAATATTGTAATTTTCATATTGGTCCAGGTTTATCTTGTTAGCGTGGTCAAGACATGGAATAGAGCTTTCATTTCGAAGACTTCTAAATTCGTTAATATTATTCATTTCATTCCTATTTATTATCCTACTAAATTGAGTGCTTGGGCTAGTTTTAAATTTGTTTGTGTCCTTTTAAAATTTTGAAAATCCACTACCGGTATCCATAGGTTCTGGTGGGGGCTGTGGTTGCCTCCAATTTGTTTGTCTCGAAAAATTGTCGAAGCGTTGGCTGGGTTTAAAATTTGAAAAATTCTCGCGGTGTACTTGGGAATTTTGGGGTAACCATCTGATTGTTTGAATTTGGCTCAAAATTTTATTGTTATTAACATAGTAAGGTCTGGTTGAAAAATTAGAATATCTTCTAGGTTGGTAATAATTTTCTTGTCTTGGTGCATTATTTACAAAATTTTGTGGATATTTAGGATATGGATTACATTGGTAATTTGGTCTCCAATGAAGATATTTGGGTTTATTCAAATTGGACCTAATATAATGAATATTCTGTTCTCTGATGCAGTAGTCAAGGGCAATCGGCAACGATTCTGGTCTCATTACTCTAATCGTAGATCCCATAGGTTCCCGTAAACCCGACAAAAATAAGTTAAGGCACATTTCAGAAAATAGATTTCTCTTTGCATTAATTACATTAGTGTCTGACTCATGGATAGATAAATTATTAGACAAGGCTGATTGGATTTCCATTATTTCGCTGTAATATTTTTCAATCGGTTTGCCGTATTGTTTTAAACAATGAAGATCTCTAATTAGGGATGTCCTTTTATCTGAATAATGCGATATCAAGTCTCTGATCTCATCCCAATTGAGGGATGTGCCATACATGTTTAAGACTTCGTTGGCTTGACCATCTATCTTATTTCTTATGGCCCTCAAGAGGATTAGTCCATGAGGAGTGTTATCTGCTTCACTAATGTGAAGAAATATTTCTTCCACATTACTAATGAATTCGTGGAGCAATCTTGGATTACCATCAAATTTGGGTAGGTCCTTGATTGCATCTGGAATTCTAAGTGAGTTAAAAATGTCGATATTATTCATGTTGTTACTATTAGTTGTCGTTTGAGTCCCTGATATACTTGGAACTTCAGTATATGATATTAAAATTTAATGTAATGTCCTCGGATATAACGGGTAGGCTTCTTGACTTAAAAATCTTAAAACTTTTAGAATTTGGAAAATATCTAGATTTACTACTCATCAAAAATAATAACTTGCTTTATTTACGTAAGATAATTTGGTTCCGATTCATAGGAATTTGGAATCAATTTTTATGTTAATTAAATTATATGTATGTAATTAATTTTATTTTCACTTAACTTTTCCACTTCTTCCTTTTTAATTTTATTTATTTTGGCAATGTATGTTATATTTTCTTTTAAATTGTAAAGATTATATTTGTTTAATGATGTTTCCAATCTTTTTTTTGAATTAATATATTTTTATTTAAAATTTTTCTAATTTCATCTATTTTCGCAATATATGTATGTGCATATGTTAACTTTTCTTCAAATTTTTTTTTTTTTTTTTTTTTGTTTTATATATGGGCAAATCCTGCGTTACGAACGCCACATTCGTACGCGTTTTCAGATTGAAATATAACAATTTTTTGGTCTTTCAAAAGACATACCTTCAAGTTATACACAGTGTTTAGTGGGATTTGAGTGTACTTTCGAATGTTATCAAAATATTTATTGTAACAAGTTTAAGCTGGGAAAAATTTGATCTCAAAGTATTGTTACGCACGCTACAAAAAATGGAAGTAGCTTTGAAGGTTGAGGTATGTTTTCGTAATTTTTAGCAAATTTTGTATAATAAAGCACACCAAATAAAATACCTTAAAGAAAGATGAATATAAGAGAATTCTAAAATAACTTACTTGCAGCCATAAAATTTTGTAGTTTTTTATCAATGGCCGTGAACCCAACGTTACGCACGCTAAATTTTTTCCAGTAGTATATAAATAAAAACAATTGTATTTATTTTAACAAAACAATTTATACTCTTTTTTAATAAGATTATTTTATTCATATTTTATGTTTATAAATTAATTTATTAATGTGTTTATAAATAAATTTTATGTTTTGCTGAATCTGCCGTTGCGTTGGTGCTATTTCGAGCTCATTTTCATTAAGAAATTAAAAATATTCCGAGAATGCTCTTAACGTTAGCCCATCTCTCCGAAAGAAATGCAGTTGTATGTACTGCTTACATATAAAATAGAAATACCATTTATATTAATTTTTGCCAATTTAAAAAAATCATGGGCGTTATTAAGAACAATATTCTGAGCTTTCACCGTTTGCCAAATTGTTCTCTTTATGACAGCTCCAATGCCGTCTACTGCACCCTTTCCGTGAGCAGTTGCAAAAAAATTCCACTCAAAGTTGGTCAAATCTAATTTTTCTTTAAAAAACGGTATAATACTCAAAATGAACTTGTTTTTAAATTGACTTGCACAGCCATCAGAAAATAAAAATAACTTCGAAATAGCGTTTTGTTCTTTAATTTTCTTTACAATTAACTGGAGAAAGCAATAAACATCATATTTATTGTGTGACAGTTGATCGCTCGTAATAGCCAATGATCTTGTGCAATTGTGCAACCAGGCAACACAAGTAAAAATGGTAACATGGTAGTAACTAAAATGTGCAGATTGATTTTCATTTTGATTGAGGAGCCTATAGTTTTCCGCAAAATCGACTTGCAGAACAGCTTCATCTTGTTTAATAGATATTTTTCGGTCTTGAAAGTATTTTTGTTGAGTCCTTTTAACGTAAGTATGCAGTTTAAAGGAAGGTAACTGAGATTCCAATTCATTAATCAAATCAGTTATTGGTCCTTTCGTATAACTAATGATGATGCGTTTATCAACGATTCTCCAATGCTCACTGGTTTCGTCACAACACACTTTTCTTAAAAAATTGACGAAGTTAGTGGGAACATACGAAAAATGCCAAACATAGCTTCCAATAAAAATGAAAAATTGGCGTGGTACTGGCAAACACATATGTTATGTGGAAGCTTACTAGACAATTCCACGTGTTTTGGTCGGTTGTTATGAAATTTAGTACCTGAAATATTTGTTCCAGGAAACGTTGTTTTAAACAATTCATATGCTTCTCTAATTGTCATAACCATGAATCTTTTAGATATTGGAAGGTTATTTGATTTTGATATAAGTGTGGACTTTCTTCCGGCAGTTTCCGTAGAGAGTGTAAAACTCATAAATCATTTTAACATTTTCGTCAACCGTATTTTTTGTTTGAGCTTCTTCTTCCTCTTTCAAGTATTTTACTGTAAGCATTCTAAGAATTTCCTTTTTTGTTAATGACTTTTGGTAACGCTAATTCCACTTTTTTTAAGGCCTTGTAAAGGGTATTTTTGCACTTATATCCACCATCCAACGATATTATGGTTGCTCTTGTTGTTTTTGTTCCTTTATTTTCTTTCTAAAAATTTGCATACGGTTTCGGTGGTCAGACTTTACTTTTTTGATAATGAAGTGTTAAGTTTTCACTGGATTGTATTTTTTTGCGATATTTTCGAATACGCTCTGCACCCGTTTTCATTTTTTCAACTGTTACGTTGAAAATTATTAAATATTATTATTTATTATACTGTAAACAAACAATTTTCTGTGTATTATTAAATATTATACTGTAAACAAACAATTTTCTGTGGTACCAATATGCCGATAATCTAAAGTGACACTGAAAGATAATTGCAAATGATTCAAACGAAACCAAAGGCGAGACAACGTGAAATTTACCGTTTAAAAAAATAATCGCTAATCGGTACGATTATAGTAGGCTAAGAATAGTAGGCGAAGAATAGATTTAAGAAGCGAAGTGATAAGAAAACAGAATAAAAATTGCAAAGGTTCCTATTGTAATTTTTGTGAGAACTCAAATCGTTACGCACGCCACAGAAATGAATATGCTGTAATTTTTTGGTTTTTAATTGTAGAATGAAATTTTTTTTCTTAAAAGCAGGATATTTATTTAAATTAAAATTATAGATGATTTGTAAAAAAAAAAATTTTTCTACTCACAATATAAAAAAAACTGATTTTCCGTTACGCAAGCTACAACGCATTTACCTAGCATTTCATACCAAATTTTAATGTTTCCAGAAAAGTAAACGAAATTTTTTTTACAAATTTTAAGGAGAATTGAGTGAATAACAATATGGCTTTCGATTGGACCATCTATGTTAATACTAAAGCAATGATGAACACGTAAAAAATTTCACTTTTTTTGTATAACACCTGAAAAGACCTGAGATCCTACCCTACGATTTGGTAATAATTTTTGTATTAATCATCAACGAAATAATTTTTTTTATAAATTTATAAAATTGGATATTTATTCTAATGCCCCATTAAAAAAAAATTAGGTTGGATTAAGTTCAAATATTTTTGGTTGGTAGACAGTTTCTGGGATACGCCCATATATGTAATTAATTTTTAATGATTTTTCCAATCTTTCTTTTTAATTAATATATTTTTATTCAAATTTTTTTTCTAATTTCATCTATTTTCGCAATATATGTATGTACATACATATGTTAGCTTTTCTTCAAAACAATTTTTTTTATATTTTTTTTTATTTTTGTTTTTTTGTAATTCAATAACCACTCATTTACTTACAGAGCCCCTATGAGAAGTGTACGCATGAGGGATTTAGGTCCTTTTTCCAACGGTTTTCGAGTATTTCCACTTATTTTCCTTGTAGCCTTATATATATATATATATATATGCTCTTGACATTTGTTCTCCGTCCGATATTCCTTCGAATTTTTGAACAGGCGGCCCCTTATGTGGTCCAAGGATTTAATTATTAACAAAGATATTATTTTGTTAGTTGTTTAGTTAAGTTTCAACCCGAACCGTTGGCTTTTCGACTGCGCCAGTTATGTTACTAATGTTCCTTCGTTAAATAAAACACCTTATCTCTTTGAAGGTTACACCAATAATGAATTTTATTTTTAAAATTAATTTTACATGAAAGTAAATAAGTAAAAGAAATTTGATGAGTCAAGAAAAATACTGTAAAAATTAAAACAATAATAATTGTATAAAAGTTGGTAAACAGGAAGTAAGTATCAATTACAATTGTTGCAATGTCTAAATTTGATGAGTCAATAAAAATAATAAAGTACAATAAGAAAATAAATTTAATGATTTGTTGTTATTGTTCTCTTGGTGTCTTCTGGGTTCTGGTGGGGGTTGATGTGACGATATAACTCTTCCCCCATTAGAGTAGAGCGATGGCCACAACGAAGTTGGAGGGGACAGAGCGGCTTCAGTGGGCTTAGGATAATACCGAATTATGGGGTTTTTCCATAACAGAGTTACACTAGCGATAGTTAAGGTGATGAGTATCAATGTTGTTATCGTTATTATGTTTCTTCCTTGAATTGCATACTTTTTTAATTTCAAAATATCATTTTTGTTGTTGAAACTGTAATCTTTGATTTTCTCTAGGCTTAAAGTCTCTGTTACTGTTGTTATTTGCACTTTCTCTAGATTTGGTGATGCTACGAAGATTGTGTCCCAATGGACTGAAGGGTTGTCTTTATATGTTGTTCCTTCAGTTGTGAAGTTTTGCCCACAATCGGAGGTTATCGGTAGTCCCTTTACGTTGATAACCATTATATAATTATCTTCCGGTTGGAATATATTCGTTGTGGGCCCCACATCGTTCACAGGACATATTGGTGTTTTATTATTCAAGATTCTACCGATACAAGTTGATTTATTGGTGTTTTCGAAGTCATTTCACCTCTTGCAGTAGTACACGTTCTCAATGAGATTATTTAAGGACCTCCACAGAAGGTACCGGTGGTAAACACCAGAAAAAGCGCCTCAGCTTGGAGATTGTATCTTGATCAGTGACGGTTGTCTCCCCCCTTCCGAATGGCGACTTGGCCGCATAGAGAAGCTTCACTACAGCTCCGACGGGTCATATTCGCGTAGTCGATCTCCGAACGCAAACTGGAAAACTAACCAGGCCGGTCGTAAAACTATGGTTTTTGCCAACAGCCAAAAAACCGATCTATAAACCGAGAAAAAACCGCCAAATATACCACAAACAATAATTTATTAAAACCAAAAATAACATAAAAGGGTCGATCCACATGACGACCCACTCATGCCGCACCACGTGGCAACATAGTTCACCACTATATCTCACAAATATCTAATGACGATAACCTCTTCTATAGATAAATATGGATATCGATGCGGCAACAACACCAATGCCAACAGTCCGTTCGGCTGTCCACGTTCCACGCCCTGGGGCTGTCCCAACACCAGCGCCGCGAACCATCACGGCAACAATGCCGTCAACCGCTGCACGCAGTGCAATCCGCGCAACTCCGACGTCGCAACAGAATGAGCTACCTCGCATCCGATGTCCTCTGTGTTGTCGTTCTCACAGGTTTCCACACTGCGGCATATTTAAAGGGATGCCACCTCAGCAACGCCAGCAGGTTGCCCGGGCCCATGGCCATTGCCTGAGTTGCCTGTCGCCTACTCATACAACACAGGAGTGTACGTCCGGCTATGTGTGCCAAATGTGTATGCTTCCGCACCACACTATGCTGCACCGTATCAACAGCACAAGACCGGGCGACACTCTGCCCCACGCAACCCCGGGGATAAAAGGCGTTCCAAACGGCAGCAACCGCGAAGGCCAATAACCCCTCAGGACGACTCGCGTTCGCGACATCACCACTACGCGAAACGGCGGCACCATACTAGGCCACCAACCCGCCGTTCAACCGGTCTCAGCAATGTGGTAGCTACGCTGCAACAACTCCAGCGATTACTAGGCTAAAACTTTGCCTAGGGCGGCCAGGATGGCTAAATGGGCTGGTTTCCCCCGTCTGCCCGTCTCCACTTCTATATATGCAACATTGGTACGCCACATTCCCCACACTCATCATCATTTTCCTCGCATTATATACCACCCTCTAACACACACACAATGACATCACACACCATCATCTACTTTCGCCGAACCAAAGTACAAAAGCACAGACAACTTGATCAAAAAAGGTTCTGGCGATTCGACATCCATCCGATCAACACGATCCCGTTATTGGCTACCTTTTTTCGCGAACATATTGCTAAAGTTGAAATTTTATATACCCATGTTCAAAAATAAATTCTAAAGTTCCTTCACTTTGTGAAATAATAAATTCAGAAAATTGATAACCGCTTGAAGTGAAATGAACGAATTCTTTTTAATAAAAATTTTGGGTGAATTTATATGGTGAGTGCGGAAAAGGTGGTCCATAAATCACAATCACATCAGTACAATCCCGTCGGGAAAATTAATTTAATTGATCTTAACCGCATATAAAGTCCTCAAATACCCTTGAAGCGGCACAAAGTGATGGTGTCGACTTCATCTATTCTTATAAAATTTGTATTTATTGGCATATACATAGGTATGTATGTTGAAAGTTACAGTTCGGGTGTATGAATTAGCCCCCACTGAATTAACCCCCACCGGGCAAAATGACCTAAGCCCCACCAATTTCTCAGTGAATCTTTCCCCACCAAAAATGACGGAATCCCCACGGAAAAAAATGTATTAAACCCACGAAAATGATTTTATCCCCACCAATCGAAATGAATTAAGCCCCACCAAACGTGGGTGTTCTTACATGACAGAATCCCCAAGAAAAAAAAAAAGGAATTAATCCCCACGAAAATGACTTTAGCCCCACTTTCCGCCATTTTTAATTTTGTTGTAAAATTAGTGGGGCTTAAGTCATTTTGCCCGGTGGGGGTTAATTCAGTGGGGGCTAATTCATACACCCAAATAAAACACCTTATCTCTTTGAAGGTTACACCAATAATGAAATTTATTTTTAAAATTAATTTTACATGAAGGTAAATAAGTAAAAGAAATTTGATGAGTCAAGAAAAATACAGTAAAAATTAAAACAATAATAATTGTATTAAAGTTGGTAAACAGGAAGTAAGAATCAATTACAATTGTTGCAATGTTTTAAATAAAAATAATAAAGTACAATAAGAAAATAAATTTAGTGATTTGTTGTTATTGTTCTATTGGTGTCTTCTGGGTTCTGGTGGGGGTTGATGTGACGATATAACTCGGGCATATCTCTTGTTTTAAGGCGTGCTTGATAGCAGGAGTATACCAAAGCATTAGCCAAATGGTTTGGGTGATCTTCTACTTTTTTCTTTACTATAGGAATACGAAGGTCTTTATGGATATTTTCATTACGCATGTACCGCGGTGACCACATACATAATTGCTCTAAGCCTTTTTGATTGCAACTTTTGTATTATGTCAATATTAGTTGCGGAGGTCGTACCACACAGTTAAATGCCATATATCCAAATCGGCTTTATGACCGCATTATATAAAAGAAATTTGTTATTTAGGCTAAGTTTATTTAAAGGCCAATTTAAATTTGCAGCTCTTATCTTCGTGCAAGTTATTTTACTAGATATATGTATGTTTTCTCCACGTAAGTCTTTTATCTAGGTAAATACCAAGATAAGTTACTTCATTCGCTTGGGGTACTAAAATATTCTTCATTTTTACTGCCGGACACATTTTTGGTCTTAGCGAAAACCATTTTCATTTACATTTATACGCCAGTTGGCTAGCCATTCTTCGACAGAACTTAAGCGCTCCGCTAATATTTTTGATGCTATAATGTGGCATTTGTTACAGCTCACTAAAGCTGTGTAATACACAAAAGTTGAAGTAAATATATTATTAGCTGTTGGTAGATCTGTTGTATATATGATATATAGAGTTGGGCCTAAAACACTGCCCTGTGGTACACCAGCCCTTATCTGTCGTTCCTCAGATATGAAATCTCATACTTTCACCATAAATTGTCTATATTTTAAATATTTTACACAATTCTAGAGGTAGAATGTTTTTAATCTTATATAAAAGGCCTTAATGCCACACCGTATCAAACGCCTGGGCCACGTCTAGAAATATAGCTGAACAGTACTCTCTGTGCTCAAATGCTTTTCTTATTTCGTTAGTAATTCTGATCTATCGTGATATGTTTTTCACGAAACCCGAATGGGTGCGTTGGTATTATATTTTTTTTCTTGGAGGAAAGGAGTCATCTTTGATAGTAACACTTTTTCAAATATTTTAGAAACATAGGGTAGAAGACTGATTGGTTTGTATGAAGACGGCTGTGTTAAGTCTTTCCCAGGTTTATCTGTCAAGACTTTTTCCATGAATCCGAGATTAAGAATTGCATTGAAGAACAAAGAGAGCATTTCTACAGCAATATTTGGTAACTCAATTAGCATTTTTTGGGAAATATTATCATGTCCTTGTGACTTTTCTGGGTTAAGTGCTTTTATTATTCTAACAATTTTAGGAGGTGAAGTCTTAAAAAACTCGAGTGATTCGTTAACTGTCTTGTAAGCTGTACAGCTAAAAGTTGTTCTTTGGGCAATCAGGTCGAAATACCTTTTCTAGGTGATTTGCAAAACAATTAGCCTTTTCTTCGACATTTCGAGCCCAATTTCCACCCATGTCTCGTATAGGCATTTTGGAGTCAGTTGGTGGCTTCATGGACTTTTGGGCTTTCCAAAGAGAATTTTACTTGCTTGAATTTGGACACAGCTTTTTTGCACATTTCAGTGTTGAATTCTTCCTCACGTTTAAGCGATTTTTTTAATTTACGTTCAGCAGCTTTCAATTGAAGCTGAGTGGAAGGGGACGATTTATCTGCCATTCTCGTCTTGCACGCCTTTTTTCATTTACAAGCCTTTCTATTCCACTATTAGTGATATTTCTGAAAGCAAGTGACTTATAGCTTTTGTTTGGTGTTGCTAAGACAGCTGCGTTAGTTACTATATCATTGAGTTCTCTTATGCTTTCGTCAATATCTCTTCCTGTATTTATTTTGTGCTCAATATTAATATGGCTACTCACTTATTTTTTTATATTTTATACAATTCGTTTTATAAGAAGTTAGACCCGTTTTAGGTTGTTCACATATCTTTATTAATACAGGGGAGTGATCAAAAGGTAGGTCAGTGTCTATATTTTTGATTACAGCAAAATCAATTAAATCTGGTATTGTTACGATCACTAGGCCAATATGTCGGCTTACGAAGTGATATTATTTTAAGGTTATTGTGCCTTTTTATAACAGTTTGATACAGTTGTCGTCCTTTCGGATTAATTATTCCTGAGCCCCAATACGTGTGTTTTATATTGTAATCTCCACCTGCTAGAAATCTATGACCTAATGTTCCAAAAAAGTCTTTAAATTGGATGTCTGTAATTTTAAACCGATGTGGACAGTATATGGCCGTCAGGTTTAAGTCCCGCAGCGATTTTTTATACTTATTGTTGTAGGTTGTAATTGCGTTGTGGCATAAGATTCTAATGCGTGGTGATTTAACCGTTTTCTTACCAACACTGCTGTTCCTCCATGTGCCTTTCCATCTGGGTGATTTGTAACATATATTTAAGTTCCGGTATAAAGAAATTGTTCTTGTTTGTAAAATGAGTTTCTGACAAAAGCATTACATCATTATTATTTTCATCCAGAAATCTAATAACTTTTCCGAGGCTTGTTGTTTCCTTTCATTGGGGGTGTTTTCTTACGTGACGGGTCTCAAACCCAGCGCACAGCCCCTATGTAAGGGATGTTTCGCCTTCTCACTTTAGCTGGCCTTCAAACGGATGTTCTTAGGCTCCCCAAAGGATACTTGGTCAAAGACCGGAAGTCATGAGCTGCTTATTGTCCGAATGGACGAAAACACTGCAGCTCTGAAATTATTCGACGCTGTACCCGCCGTGGGAAGCAGAGGAAGACGAAGACCTCTACACCGTTGGAAGGACCAGGTGTCTACGCCAATTAAGAAGAAGAAGAAATCTAATACGTTTCAATTTATGTTGGTTAACACCGTTAGCACTCCATAAACAAATGTTTAATACACTAATTTTTTACTTAAAAGAGGGAAATGGTAAATTAATAAAGGTAAATGAGATGCGTTTTTTCACTTGCGGACACGATTTCTCATGTTTGGATTATCTGAACCACAAAAACCCATGTTTTTTTACATAAATTTTGTCTGAACATTGTCAATAAATTATAAAAAAACTATGTATCTAGTAGGGACGATAGCCAGGCGTTTTGTGAACATTTAAAAAGAAAAATTAAGCAAACCGGTTAAGTAGTTCGACCGGAATCATGACCACCATCATAAAAAATGTGTTATGTGGAAAACGCATTCAAATTGTGAGGTGTGCACTCTGAGCGCTCCGAACGTCGAGCGGTATTATTATTTTTCAAAACCTTCCAATGGTAAGCTGGGTTTCTACATTATTATTAATTTAAGAGTATGAGGGAACAGAAAATGCAAAAAAAAAAAAAAATTAAAAAAATATTACCCTACTAACCACTTAAAAGAAAAACTGGTTTAGTTGTTGACTACTCAAAATATTCTAAATTGCGTCGACAATTTGCTGAACTTAACAAAATATATTATAATAATTACATACGCAAAGTAAGAAATAATATTATCCGTAATCCAAAATCGTTCTATCATTTCGTCAACTCCAAACGAAAGATTTCTAATTTTCCGACCGTGATAAAATATAGGTCTGAATTCTTTAAGTCCACTTACTTCTCAAACTCACCCAAAAATGTTCTATATCAGCACAAGTTATGCCCGCATTCTGGATTAAGGTCATCCATTGAAAATTATAGGGAAATAGTAAAGTTGTCAGCAATACCTAAACTTTTTGAAGAATTATAACAGACGAAATAACTTTCTGGATTTCTCCCCCAATAAACAGGATCTTCTTGGTTTTCTTAATATTTCTTAATACTTAGTAATAGAACTTCACAAGTTATATTTAACGACACTATTTCTGATTTAATTAAGTCTGATGTGCGTTACCAAAGGTACGATCTTGGTCCAATTCTGTTCCTGCAATTTATTAAGGATATAGTATGCCATCTTTTTTTAAGTATTCAAGAGATTTACAATATTCCGACGATGTAAAACTATTTAAATCATATACTTTGAATAGTGAAAGGTGTCAGTTGCAAACAGACTTAAACAGCTTAGTTTCTTGCTGTGTTACACAAGAAATGCCATTGAACCTTAAAAAGTGTAAAACGATGTGCTTTTCCTGTAGATCTGTATACCCTACTTTATAATAGTACATAATATAAAACTTTAGGTTGGAGCAAGTACGCAGTTTTGTTGATCTGGGAGTAACTATGGACCCCAAACTCAATTTTAATCTTCACGCATCTTCCACGGTTTATAAAGCTAAAAGCGCTCTTAGTTTTGTTAAACGTTGGTGTAAAGAACTTAGAGATCCGATTACTACAAAAATTCTTTTTACGTCTTTGATGAGGCTTATACTTGGGATTCCAGGATAAGTCTCCTCCCATATACTAATCGTTTAAAACTTATAAATCTAGCTACTCTCGCTAGTCGTTATATCTTGGTATAATATTTCTTGTGAAACTTATAAATGGTGCAGTCTGTAGTCCATCTCAGTTGTCTGGTACTAATTTTAACGTTCCCGTTCGCCCAACCAGACAGCTTATATCTTTATTTTTATAATTTTCTATAACAAATTTTGAGTTAAACGAACCATATGGCGGTATATGTTACGATTTCAATTCTCTTTCCAGCAGGTTTGATCTAACAGATTCGTTCTTTACCATTAAAAAAATTATTTTATCTACTCTTAGCAAGTAACATTTAAAAATAAACTTACTCTGTCCTAATTTCTAATTTTGGCTGTTGAAATTTTTGTTTCTTTAGCTGAGCAGCTCAAGATCGCAACGCTTTAAACTCTCTTGCCTTTCATGACTCGTCTAATTCCGCTCGTTTGCAGATTGCGCCCCGAAGAAGTTTATCGTTGGGTATTATTACTATGAAAATGTAAAATTTCAGATTCCAATTGGTCTGTATTTAATATAGAGTCATTTTTACTTTTAAAACATTCCTTAATCTTTCTAAAGTATTCCCAATCTGGACGTTTATTGGACAAGGCCGCTGTTTTGTCTTTAAAGATGACGTTTTCACCACATGTTAAAAAGTTGGGAGAATGATCCGAGTTCAGATCATAACCCTGATTGATCGACAAATAGTTCGGGATATTATGCCGCCAATGAAAAAATCTATCAGGTGGTAAGTTGGTCGATAATGCATAACGTCCGGTTGACTATAGTGCTCTAAAGAGATCTTTTATATAAGACTTTTTTGATGTTTCAACTATGATTTTATGAGCTTATTGTTGATGAGGATCATTATTTTTTGTTGTGAAATCTACATGTCCTTCTATCTTTTGGGCAAGACCATAAGCTTCTTGGTGGCTAATTGTGTTGGTACGTATTTGTTGTAGTTCTTTGGCAACAAGACACTCTCGATAGTTGGCTGGATGCGCTTCGCCACATTTACAGCATTTAGGCTGCTGTTTCTCTGGTTTTGAATACTCAGATGTCTTATGCTTACCGGTTATTAGCCACAATAGCTTTGTGGCTAAATGACTTGCAATGTTTGCATTGCGGTATCATTTTAGCAGTGGCGTAGCTACAACTTCGGGCGCCCGGGGCCAAGGATGTTCTGCCGCCCTCCTTTATCTACCTACCTACAAGTTCCATGAGGTGGTTCGAACAAAAGTGAATTTTTACAAAATACCTTCGATAATAAGTATATAAAATTTAGGAACTAGAAGCCACGCAAATTCTGACGTTCCAAAATTCTCACAATACGGATTTTGAGGAAATTGATAGTAAATTTACAAGATATCTTATTAAAGCCATAGAAAAAACTCATTTTTGCCCTATATCTTGTACACTTTTGACACAATTTGCAGGAATTTTTGCCCGAATTGGAGTTTTTAAATACCATTTTGCCGCCCCCAAGACGTTGCGCCCGGGGCTAATAAAGTTTGATGATAAAATTGTTGTTTGCTTCCGATTTTGCAATAGCATATAGTTGCTGATAATTGCTACCGTTGGCATCTCCAGACACCATGATTGGCGAAGGCCGCGAGCTATTTTTTTGTGTAAGCGGTTTTAATGTGGCTTTATCTGCTTTTTCCGGAAGGTCAGGAGAATATTCTGCTTTGTGTTTTAGCTGCTCTTTTTTTAAATCCATTCAGTTTCTCCAATAATTATCTAATTTCCAATTCTTCTCCATCCGTTGGGAATTCAACCTTATTAATTCGGAATTTTGTTCACATACATATGTGGTCTTAGGCTTCAGATTTTCGGCTTTAAGGTTATTTACTTCTAATGAGAGTTTTGTACATATTTGTTCCATTTCCTCAAGTTGTTTGGTTAATTCTTCAATATTAACATCTTTTTTTGGCAGACAAGATGGCCGCTATTTGACCGGAAAATGAATGCATTGCGTTATTTTGTTAAAACTTTTGGAAAAGTTGTCCCAAAAATATTAGTTATTTGTAAAACTTTGATATCTTTTCAAAATCAAATCAGGTTATTTTATTATTTATTCTTCAATAAGCCGGTACTATTAGCAAAAATTAGAATAATTAAGCTTTATATTAATGCCTTTTTTGACTGCGGTAAATTAATAAATATTCAGCACTGATAGATATTAAGTGGATATAAGCAATACTTTCTGGACAAACCCTGTGAAAATGTATTTTTTGTAACATCATAACTTAAAACTTCTTGTTTTATTATTGAAAATTTGAAAAACAGCTGTCAGCTGTTGCTTGTTTTTCACTCACAATAGATTAAAATTGGCCATTTTTAACAATGCTGCCAACGAAAATGCAACTAACTCTGTAAAATTTTGAGGATTAAATTAAGTAGTCCGGATTAATTCAGTTAATCCAGACTAACGCTGCTGTCTGCCAATGCTTTTATTATGGTTGTAAATCGCTGCTTCTGTACTCCAATGTACCTTAATATCGCGCTTTGGATTCTTCGGATCGATGAGCACATTTTGTTAACTTTTTGCCCTTTTTAAACAAAATTATTTAAGTAAAAGCACTTTAAAGTGATTTTTTTTTAATTTATTTTGAATTTGTACATCATCATCTCCGTAATTAATTAAAATTTTCATCAGCGTATAAATCTGCGAACAAATTCTAAGCTAACAATTAGTATATTCATAAAGTCGTAAACATATAAAAAAATGGTTCCCTTGAATTACAGGAAAGTACCTATCAGGATGGCGTTTAACTCTCTCCATAGCTCCTTGGTCCATCACCTTGCAAATAATTGCTGCATTCTGGATGATTATTCTTTATCAAGAAGTAGCAGTGTGTTATATACGATAGGGTACTCTTACGTTATATTGATAGGTTAATAAATAAATTGATTATATAATAAATTGAAGAGCTTTGTTGCCGGAACGCAGGTAGCATCCCAAAAAAAAGGGTGTCTACTGTCAATCATAGCCTCTTTCCCAAAATATCACTGGACTACTAAAAAGTATAAATCAACACCATCTGAATTACCTAAGATACAGAAATAAGGCCGATTTCGTTATTTTTAGGCGGCTTAGTCCAATTATTGTGACCATGATGTTTATTCTCAGAAATGAAAATTGGAAGAATCTTTTAGCGTTGTCAGAGACAATTCTAAGATCTAAAGTGATCAAGACGAAACGTTTTACGCTGTTCTTCCACACCAGTGCAAAAAGCGGACATTTTAGCTGATACATTTAAAATTACTCTAACAACCTTAGCGATAAAGCAACCATATTAGAAGTCGCTAACTTTGTGTACGATTAGAATCTCAAATAATAATCGCCGAAGAGAGATTCTTAACAAATCCTTAATTAATACAAATCTTAAAAAACCATCAGGTTCAAATGACGCAGAAAATCTTTCCCGTATCGAAATTTAATTTTTGTCATTTAGAATCTCAGGAGAATTATAATAATATTTATGTATATCGTCACCTGAAATGCAAAATAACATTTTCGGAAATTTACAGCGGCATGAATGAAACACGAAATAAAATGGAACAAGAGAGAAAAAAATTTTTAATATTGGTTAAAATTTGGTTTATACCTGATCGCAGAACCTGAAAATGTTGGACATATGTAATATTATGTATGTAATTTAAAGTAGTGAATCGTAATCAATAAGACACTCAATTTCGAATTTTTTGATGATACCTTATTTTGCATTTCAGGTGACGATATATACTACATTTTATAGGTTATAAACCTCGTGGCCAGCTTTATATACCTTTTGAGGGTAAAAACATACACATATATATTACAATTTGATTATATCTGTATACAATATAAACAAGTAAGGAAGGGCTAAGTTCGGGTGTCACCGAACATTTTATACTCTCGCATGATAAAGTGATAATCGAGATTTCATTATCCGTTATTTACATATTTTTCAAATACCGTATTTGTGTAAAGTTTTATTCCGCTATCATCATTGGTTCCTAATGTATATATTATACAGAGAAGGCATCAGATGGAATTCAAAATAGCGTTATATTGGAAGAAGGCGTGGTTGTGAACCGATTTCACCTATATTTCGTACATGTCATCAGGGTGTTAAGAAAATATTATATACCGAATTTCATTGAAATCGGTATAGTAGTTCCTGAGATATGGTTTTTGGTCCATAAGTGGGCGAGGCCACGCCCATTTTCAATTTTTCAAAAAAGTCTGGGTGCAGCTTCCTTCTGCAATTTCTTCCGTAAAATTTAGTGTTTCTGTCGTTTTTTGTTAGTCCGTTAACGCACTTTTAGTGATTTTCAACATAACCTTTGTATGGGAGGTGGGCGTGGTTAATATTCGATTTCTTCCATTTTTGAACTGTATATGGAAATGCCTGAAGAAAACGACTCTGTAGAGTTTGGTTGGCATAACTATAGTAGTTTCCGAGATACGTACAAAAAACTTAGTAGGGGGCGGGGCCACGCCCACTTTTCCAAAAATATTACGTCCAAATATGCCCCTCCCTAATGCGATCTTTTGTGCCAAATTTCACTTTAATATCTTTATTTATGGCTTAGTTATGACACTTTATAGGTTTTCGGTTTCCGCCATTTTGTGGGCGTGGCAGTTGGCCGATTTTGCCCTTCTTCGAACTTAACCTTCTTATGGAGCCAAGGAATACGTGTACCAAGTTTCATGACGATATCTCAATTTTTACTCAAGTTACAGCTTGCACGGACGGACGGACGGACAGACGGACGGACAGGCGGACGGACAGATGAACGGACGGACAGACAGACATCCGGATTTCAACTCTACTCGTCACCCTGATCACTTTGGTATATATAACCCTATATCTGACTCTTTTAGTTTTAGGACTTACAAACAACCGTTATGTGAACAAAACTATAATACTCTCCTTAGCAACATTGTTGCGAGAGTATAAAAAGTAATTACACTTTTCGTTGTACTTTTATAACTTAAGATCGGTCTCACCTACCCAAACCGAATCTTTAGGCTTTGTTCAAACTATTTCGTAGATGGCATAAGTGAAGTTTTGAATTTCATGACATTTTATCAATTGGAAGTTAAGTAATTGCGTTTTAAGTGTCAGTATGTTTGTGTTATCGATGCGAAAATGAACTTCGAACAAAGAGCCAACATTAAATTTTGTTTTAAAATTGATAAAACCTTTACCAAAACGGTTCAATTTCGCAAACCGTAGCAAGGCGCACGAGTAGTTTCAAAGTGGTCGTGAGGACATAAATGACGAAACTGTGCGTGGATTCATCAAAAATCAGCCGAAATAATCATTGAAATTCATGGAAATGGAACTGGATATCTCCAAAACCTCGATTTATCGCATTTTGACCGAACAGTTGGGCTTACGAAAGATGTGTGTACGGTTTGTTTCGCACAAATTAACTGACGACCAGAAATTGCTCAGAATCCAACATTCAAAGGACATCATTAAAGAGGTCAAAAAGGACAAAAACTTCCTTTATAATATTGTGACTGATGGCTAAAGGTGGTGTTCCCATTATGATCCGGAAAAGAAAAGCCAGAATGCTGATTGGAAGGCACCGAACAAGCCGAAACCCAAAATATCGCGCATGGAGAAGTCAAAAGTGAAGACAGTGCTGATTTGTTTTTTATGACTCCAAGGGTATTTTCCACAAAGAATTTATTCCACCCAGCCAAAACGTTAATGCGGTATTCTACCTTGGAGTTTTGAAGCGTTTGGTGCGCCGTATTCGAAGTGTTCGGCCCGAATATCGTGAAGATGAAAGTTGACGTTTGTTGCACGATCATGCGCCGTCTCATCGATCGACGCTTTTGACCGATTATTTGACAAAAAATCACATTTTAACCATTAACCACTTCGCGTATTCACCTGATATGGCACGTGCGACTTCTTCCTTTTCGAAAAAATGCATTTGCCCATGAAAAGAAAGCGTTATGCAGACGGAGAGGCAATTCAAAAGGCTTTCACCGGCATACTGGTGGCCATACCGGCCAACGAACTAAAACACTCGTTCGATATGTTTTTGGACCGTGCAAAAAGCTGTATTGAAAAGCTGAACTCAAACAACATTATGATGGAGTCTTAGAAGAATACCTCCGTTTAGATCACATGGAGGAAGTAAGCCCATGCGAAAAAATCATAAAAGGCAAATATTACTCATTGCCACATCATGCAGTAGTAAAGCCTGACAAAAAAACCACAAAGGTTAGAGTTGTCTTTAATGCCTCGAGATCCACTAGCTCGGGGAATTCCCTAAATGATATTCTATTTACGGGACCCACACTTCAACCAGTCTTGATGCTCCTCATATTAAATTGGCGTATATACAAATACGTTTTCAATGGGGATGTCGAAAAAATGTATCGACAAATAATGGTACATAAGGATGATCAAGATTTTCAACGAATTATTTTTCGAAAATCTCCCAAGAGTCCACTAAGCGACTTTAAATTAAAAACAGTTACCTTTTGCGTAAACTGTGCCCCATACCTCGCCATTCGTACACTCCACGAACTGGCAGAAGACACAAAGTCAGAATTTCCTCTGGCAACACAAGTATTAAAAACACAAACGTATGTAGACGATATCCTGTCTGGGAGCCACAGCCTCTCACAAGCATACGAGTCCTTATCACAAGTGATAAAGGCCCTCATCACCGCAGGGTTTCCTCTAAAAAAGATCACCGCTAATCACCCAAGTATCTTAAAAAATATACCAAACGATAACAAATTGGATACTAATTTCCTTATCTTTGAAAAGGAAAGTATAACAAAAACACTGGGCATCCAATGGAATGCGATATCGGACCAGTTCTCATACACGACAGAGTCCATAACCGCATTATCCGCCATAACAAAGAGGCAAATTTTATCCTCAATGGCAAAACTTTTTGACCCCGCAGGATGGCTTGCGCCAATTATGATACAAGCGAAAATCCTGATTAAGGAATTATGGCTAGATGGAACCGACTGGGACGAACAAGTGAAACCTCTTCGCTTAGAAAAATGGTCCCAGTTCGCTTATAATCTGACCGACATTTCCCAGATACAAATTCCACGGTGGGTAAACTATTCCCCCGAATACAAAGTGGAGCTACATGGCTTCTGCGACGCCTCTGAAAAGGCATATTGTGCCACTATATATGTGCGCACACAAAGCGATATTGCAACTACAAGCCACCTACTAGTGGCAAAAGCAAAAGTTGCTCCTCT
The DNA here is from genome assembly GCF_016617805.1 of Bactrocera tryoni. Classification (NCBI taxonomy): domain Eukaryota; kingdom Metazoa; phylum Arthropoda; class Insecta; order Diptera; family Tephritidae; genus Bactrocera; species Bactrocera tryoni. The sequence continues at coordinate 9,097,169 of NW_024396366.1, read as the reverse complement.
AAAAACCATAAGTCTACCACGACTTGAACTCTGTGGCGCTCTGCTAATAGCAAAGCTAGTTTCCATGGTGCAGACCCACTTAAACATGGCAAAATATAAATTATACCTCTGGTCCGATTCCGAAATAGTTCTAGCCTGGTTAGAAAGGCCACCACACGCGTGGAAAACATATATTTCTAATCGAACGTCCTAAATACTTGATCTAGTAAGATCAGCCACTTGGCGGCACGTAGCCAGTGCTGACAATCCTGCTGATCTTGGGACAAGAGGGTGCAAACCTCTGCATCTCGCCACCTCCACCCTCTGGTGGAATGGTCCCCGATGGTTAACAGAATCTCCCGATTCTTGGCCACAATCGCCAATGCGCAACATAATTGCCCCCGAAAGTCGAAAAATCGAGACCTACCACACAATACTGGATGATAATGACATCCTTGAGTACTAAGTAGTACTAAACCCATTTTTAGACACGAAAGGTCTGCTTCGTGCCAATGGTCGGCTCGCTAATTCAAGCCTGACTTACAACGAACGCCACCCCATTATAATACCTGAGAAGTCTCCTTTTGCCACATTACTCCTGAATTACATCCATATCTTAATGTTGCACGCCGAACAGCGCCTCATGCAACATATGGTACGCCAAGAGTATTATATTCCCCGTCTTAAGAACCAGATCAAAAAATGCATTTTCATGTGCAAGATCTGCGCTATGCATAAGCAAAAAATGCGAACTCAGATTATGGCAGCACTTCCACCTGAACGCTGCAATTTCGCTCTGCCTTTCACGACCACAGGTGTCGATTTTGCTGGGCCTTTTCAAATAAAGGCTTCCATGCTAACATCTCCCACTCTCATGAAAGGCTATGTGGCTGTCTTTGTATGTTTCACGACAAAGGCAGTACACCTTGCGCTGTGTACTAATCTGACGACGGAGGCTTTTCTCGCGGCATTTGCTCGCTTCGTCGCTCGACGTGGCTTCCCCTCCAAAATCATGAGCGATAATGGCAAAACATTCATAGGAGCCCAACGAGCCACAGAAAAACAGTTTGTGGATTTCTTAAGACAAGTGTCCCCGGATATCGTACAAAAGTACGCCCCTCAAGGTATCAATTGGCAATTTATACCGCCAAGGGCCCCTCATATGGGTGGTTTGTGAGAATCAGCTGTAAAGAGCTTCAAATCTCATTTCAAGAAGCTAGTCGGCAGCTATAAATTTAATTATGAAGAATTATCGACCTTATTAGCTAAGATTTAAGCCGTTCTCAACTCACGGCCGCTCACGGCACTATCGCAAGATCCCTGCGACTTCACAGCCCTAACTCCAGGGCATTTCCTAAAAGGAGCACCCATTCTGGCCACACCTGAGCCAGGCGTGGAGTCCCTATCCTTATTAAATAGATGGGAAAGAATTAAAATTCTCCATCATAATTTCAGTAGCCGATGAAAAGAAGACTATATAAAGGACCTCCACAAGAGGTACCGATGGAAAAATACCGAAAATGCGCCAAAAGTTGGAGATTGTGTCCTGATTCACGACGATTGCCTGCCACCTACCGAATGGCGGCTGGGCCGCATAGAGAAGCTTTATCCAGGCCCCGACGGTCATATTCGCGTAGTCGATCTCCGTACGCAATCCGGAAAACTAACAAGACCGCTCGTCAAACTATGCTTCTTACCGATCGCCGATAACCGCGAAACGAAAACCGATAAACCGCTAAAATAAACCGAATATAAAAACAAAATAAAATAAAAATTTATATAAATTCATATAAACATATATATTTAAAATCACTCTCAAAAGTAGTCGATTAATCTAACGACCCACTCATGCCGCATAACGTGGCAGCCATGCTCATATGTCCTATATGCAACCAAATTCTAATTGAAATAACACTCTTCCAAACAGATCAATATGGATGCAGACATGCCAGCAGCCCCGACACCAACCACTCGTTCGGCTGTCAATGTGCCACGCCAAGCGGCTGCCCCAGTTGCAGCGCCCCGAACAACCACCCCAACGGTGCCTCGGAGTGGAACGGCCGCATTGCCGTCAACACCCGCGCTTGTCGCCGACCCACAACGCCGTAGATGTCCCCTATGTCGTCGACCCCACCGGCTGCCACAATGCGTCATCTTTAAGGGATTGCCACCTCAACAACGCCAGTTGGTCGTGCAGGCGCACGGCCATTGTCTCAATTGCCTGACGCCTGTCCACCAAACTCACGAGTGTACGTCGGGCAATCTGTGCCAAATTTGTATGCGCCCGCATCACACTATGTTGCACCGTACACCTCGGAATGACACCAGCCAACCTCCTGCCGGCCGCAACCGCGGCGCAGTACAACGACCGCCATTAAGCCGGGATGCACGGCCCCGTCGAACCATAGGGCCATCATCCTCCCGTGCCCGGCAGCCACATAATGGGGCGTCCACACGACGCCAGCAACAACGACCGCGTCCGCGCCGCACCTCAGGCCTCAGCAGCGTCGTAGCCACTCTGCAGCAGCTTCAGAGGATTCTGGGCTGAAATATTCGCCTAGGGGGGCCGGGATTGCTAAATTAGCCTTAGTCGCCTGCCCCACACCACACCTACATCCATCACTAACACGCTCACTCACCACACTCACCTCGACATCACCACACTCCACATCAACACTACCCACACACTAAAACACACACCACATCACTCCACTGAAAAAGAGTCCGCTTTTACACAAGTCAGTATTGATTCGTCCATTACTGAATGCACGTCGCCTTTTCGCCACACGCCGCTAGCTATCGCCATTTCTCCATAATTTACACATATCATTTTGTGAATACAATAATTTTAATAATTTTCGATTAACACAATTGTGAAACTAACGTGTCCGGAACCCCTCCCTTCACCATAAGAAGGCGAATTTCTTTTGTTAAATAAAAGCGTTTATCCGAGTTGTGAAAGTGAAATCGGAGGTTTTATTTTAAAACACACTATTTGGCACAAGTGGTAAGTCCAGCGGGCAGTGAGTAAAACACTTGTTTTATTGGATTTAAAATGTTAAAGTTTTCCAATCTTAAATCAATATTTGTTTTCTTTGTACAATTATCATGTTTATTATTTAAAATTGTCTGATAAACAAGTATTAAATATTTCTTTTTATCATACAAAATGCATTATTTAACTCGTTTTTACAAAATTGAACTGATTAAAATTTATTTTCGCATTTTATTATTTCACTTTCGATTAATAATTTACCATCTTTTGGTGAAACGGGTATTTCTTTAAATAACTTACAAATATTTTGTGTTTGTGGATATTTAATATTTACTATTATTAGATTATTTTCTTGTGAAATTTTAAATTCTGAAACATCAATAAGATATGATATTGTTACGTTAATTTTATCCTCGCTTATTATTTTTTTGATTTCTGCAATGTCTAAAATTAAGGGATTCAAAATTCACAGTTTTGATAATGTAATAGTCCGTATTGTATTTTTCAGTACAGTAATTAATAGTTTGTTTCTTTGTCTTAAAATAGTCTTTTCGTTTGAGCTGCCTTGTAATTGTTTTATTATTTGTGTTTATTCTGGGATTGTTTTAAATATTTGTGAGTTGATTGTAAATTGTTTATTATTATTTTCTATTAAATCATTTACTTTGTTTATAATTTTCATAAAATCATCATGGTCAGATGTATCGGAAATCCATTTCCATACCGTACCGAATTAATTAATGCCTCTGTTTGGTCTGTTGTTGTCAATTAATTAATTGTCTTAATAATGTTTCTATTCTTGAATTGTCAATTATTAAAATATTATTTCTTCGTTGATTTTATATTTTTCTATTATATTTTCAAATAATGATAAATTTGTTAAATGGTATATTGATCTGTAATTTTCAAAAATTACTGCATCTTCTTCCTCTACAAGTATGTAGTTTTCTCTTGTATAGTCAATTATGTCTGATATAGTATTGTTGATATATAAAAGTATCAACGAAATCAGTAAAAATGTCTTCATTGTGCCTTTAAGATAATGAAATTAAACTTTAATATTGTGTTTATGTATTACTAGCTTTTTACCCGCGGCTTCGCCCGCAATGGAGCCATTAAATAAATATGAGAGATAAAGGGTAAGGGTATAATAATAGAAATGAGTCAATATGATTACTAAATGGTATTGCTTAGCTGAGATCAACAATTTTAAAAAATTACTACAGACAATGAAGTTTTAACACCTTAAAATATGCGTATTGAACAAATGTTAAAACATATTTCACCGTAACAAAAATAAATAATTCTGATTTCTAACAGTTTAAAAAAATTAAATACAAAGTATTAATATTGGATATTTTTGTAGACAATGTTATAAGTTTTGCCGTCGGGTGCAAATATGTGTAAATTCCGGGCATTAGATACACGTGAACAGGCTACATAAAGTTGACCATGAGAGAAGCATGGGTTTTCTAAATGTACTCCCGCTACATGTAATGTTTGTCCTTGTGCCTTGCTTATAGTAACAGCAATGCTAAGCTTGACGGGAAACTGAACCCTTTTATCCGAGGTATTATAACATTATTTCCCTTACCGACACCTGTTAAAATAGTAGCACCAAGTATGTTCTGTCCCAATTTTATTATTCGAAGCTTTGTTCTATTACATAGCCAGGAGCATCTAGACTTCGCATAAGCGTTATTGGTACATTTAGTTTCAATTGAAGTTTATGTGACGGTACACCCGATAGTTCAATAAGATTTAAAAACTCCACAGGATATGAAGTACTTAGTTTCGTATCAATAATTGTATCCATTGACAAATATTCCTTCATTTATCCTTGAATCTCTTTTAAAATGTCAGTGTTCATCCTATTAACAATTTAGTTTCTTGGTGCTAATATTGCTCTTGCACACAACCACTGATCACTACACAAATTTTGTTGCAATTCCGGAAAAACATTAGCAATGAGATTCACATCACTTTCTACTAAATTACAATATTCTCTTGACAGTAATACATATGTAGCCTTCAGCATCAACATCTAAACAACCATCACCAATTTTCAACAACGTTTCAGCGTAAAGTCCTGAATCCACGTCATTATGAAGATGCACTCTCATATTCGTATTCAGGCGGAGTTTTTCAACTGTCGACTCTAAGCTTGATGATTTAATGCACGCTTGAATTTCATCTGCTGGTGTCCCCTTCGGAATCACTGGGAGGGTTTGACGGAAATCACTTAGAAATTGCTTTGACTCATCTGTAACATTAAATAACAAAGGCTCTTTTGGTTCACCAAGTAATGGAAGTGAAACTTTACCACCGGAACAGCAAATTCCAGCAGTTTCATCTTTCCATTTACATAAAAGCATGGCAGTACTGACATTTTTTATTCATTGAGCCAATAACAATCAATGGATGATTATGATATTCAATTGAAGGATCATATTGAAACCCAATACCATTAAACACAGCCCAATCATTACGCATGAAATTTCGGCGGCGCGTGGTCTGCATGTCTGCATTATGCATTCTTCTCGCCTGCGATTGTTCTGGTGTTTCTATCGCTCTTCTAGTTGTCTGCAGTGCAGTTTGTCTTTCTAAACGAACTCGTGCCTGAAGAGGCGTTTCAGCTGCTCTCAAAACTATTTGTCACTCTGCTTGTTGTTGTCTTCTCAGCTCTGCGTGAGCCGAAGTTTCTTGATTTCGTGCAATTTTCGCGGCACGGGCCCGCGATGAGTTTTTGGATAGACCAGATTTCCGCTTCCGAGGCATTTTCAAAGAAAAGCAAAGTAAGAATTAACATCAGCGAGTAGGATCTAAAATAATAAAGTGACAGCTAACCACAAAAATTACTGATTACCTCAAAAATTTGAATAGTTTTATAGTGCATGTAACGACAGAAAAAAATAACAAGAAATATAGAAAAATTAGGAACAGTTTAAACTATATTCAATTGAATTAGATATTGTCGTCAGCGCCGGTAATACAATGGGACGGTATTACAGTATTCAGGGTTGAAACTTCATTACTGTAATTCTAGATGGCGTTGAAGTAGCTAAATTTGACGATTTTTCGACAAACAATTTTTTAATCTTTGTATATGTTACTCCTAATACCTTCAGGAGTATATGTACAAAGTTTCATGATGATCGGTTAAGTAGATTTTGCGTGAAAGCGAAACAAACAAACTTACATTCGCATTTATAATATTAGTATGATTCTATTTCTATTTTGTATTTTAACTTTATTTCCTAAGTCTTCTACAACTTATTGTTTTTTATATTTAGGATTTAATTTATTCCTTTCCCCATATATTTTTTCATATATTATTTCTCCTTTATGATAGCGTTTTGTAATCCTTTTCTTATTATGATACTGTAACATCTTTTCTTGAGTCTTTTTATCGTGGCTTTCAAGTCTACGTGGGTTTTATTAAATAAAATATTAAAAGGTTGTTTATCTGTTCTCCCACTTTTTGTGGTATAGGTTTTGGATGTCTTTCATATTTATTTGTGTTGGATATGCAGCAAATTTTTGCATATTGTTTAAATTGCTTTATCATTAACGGGCAATAATATTGTTGTCTTATTTGAGCCAAATTTTCCCTATAATTTCTATGCGCTCTATTATGGGTTTGTTCAATTATTGCCCCTTGATCTTCTTTTTTAGTAATGTCATTGGGGAATAATTTGGTATATAAAAATTTGATTGTCGGAAATGCTTCTTTCAAAATTATTTTTATTACGTACAGCACTTCAGGTGTGCATCTGTGGTTAGAACTAATAGTTTTCAAAAGAAGTTTAATTTGTTCTTGTAATGCTTTCTTTAAAGTTTCGCAAGCAGATATTCTTTCCTGATCAAGGTTAATAACTGTTTTCTTTGACATATATTGTGATATTTTCCTATTTTTCTACTTTCAAATGTTTGGTTAATGGTTTAGCAATTGTTGCGTAGTTTTCAATAATTTTCTTGTAATGTCCCGTTATTTCTAAAAATCCTCTAAGTTGCCGTAGCGTGTTGGGATTTGGATAATTCTTTGTCGTTTATATCTTTTTGGAATCTGTTTTTATTACTTTAGGGATACAACGTATTCTAAAAATTCAACCTCGGCCGCTATAAACATTGAAAAATTTTCATAAAGGATTTTTCAAGTTTTTGTCTATATTTTAAATGAAATATATGCTCTTTTAATGTTTCTTAGTTTACTATAATATCGTCAATATAGACGTGACAAAATTTTCCAATACATTCGTGTAGAATATTTTTCATTGCTCTTTGAAATATACTTGGAACATTTTTTAGCCCAAATGGCATTATTAAATATTCATATTTGCTATTATTCACGAAAATGCAGTTATTTCAATATCATTTTCATCCCTAAATATTTGATGAAATCCAGACTCAAGGTCTATTGTGGAAAAATATTTAGATTCTATCAAATTATAGAGTATAACCTCTGGATTAGGATATCTGGATATCTATCCGTTATGGTTTTTTCGTTCAATTTTTTAAAGTCGATGACCCCGATATACTATAAGCTTTTTCTATGCTTTGTAATTACATTTTCCAGTCAACTTTGGATTTCCTGCTTTGATATCTGTTCTGAATGGTAAATCCATGTTTATGTTTTCATGGGTTTTATTTATTATTTTGATAACATCCTCTCTAAGCAGTGGGATGTTAATATTTTTAACTTCATTACCATTGTTTTTATATTTCACTGCAAATTTTTCGAAATTATTTTCATCAGTAATATTGAAATTATTATTTTTTTTAGATATTAGTACCTATTGGAGTATAGTTTTTTTATTTTATTATCGGTTATCAAATAAAAGTTTAGCCTAAAAAATGGTTTTCCCCAATGTTATTAGTTTGAGGCTGTGTGCTTACTTGTGCACTTTCATTTTGCCTCTTTGGTAATTTTCTTTGTTGATAATTTGTTTCCCAATTATACATATCTGTTACTCCTAGCCTCTACTTGGTTTGTTTGTTTAGGCCTAGGATTATTGATAATTTGATTTGATTGGTCTCATGACCATTGGTTCTGGACGATTGGGATACATCAAATTATTTTGAAAGTTGTTATTGGTGTTGCTTTCGAGAATCAATTTCGGGATTCTTTTTAGAGAAATGTAACGGGAATATTGACCTCATTTGGTTTTATTAAAGATTTTGCGCTCATAAAATATGGCCTCTAAATTTAAAACTGTACCTTGGTTTGTCAAAATTTCGTTAGCATTGCCAACAATCTTGTTTCTCAGTATTGTTAGGACTCCAAAATATCTTCCACTCCCTTCTATATACAGACTCATTGAATTTTTTGCAGCTTCTCTCCAGCTGACGTATTTTTTTTTTTTATTACAAATATTTTTAAAACTTTAACAATGTTTGATATCTCTACAATTAGTTTCAAAAACTAACGAGCAGTTTGATTTGAATAACTTAAAAACAAATTACATAGAAATTAATAGCAATATTCATACATATATGGTTTATAAATAATTCTTTTATATTTTAGTTTGAAACTAAGCTATGTTGTTTTTTTCGACATAATCGACTAGGGCGGAATGTGTCTAAAAGAAGATTTCTCGCCTCCTCGTTCACATGTGCATTACGCCTTTTGTAGTGGGCATCTGCTCCTTATTTCTTCGGCGACTGTATTCATCCTTAGATCTCGAAGAATGTTAGCATTTCTGCAGTACCAAGGAGCATTTAAAATGCCTCTCAGCACCTTGTTTTGAAAACGTTGTATAATATTAGTACTACCATCATTGGCACGTCCTCACAGTTGCGCACCATATGACCATATCGGCTTGAATATTTGTTTATAAAGGAGTAATTTGTTGTGTATGAACAGGTTTAACCTTCGTCCAATTAGTCATTTCATTTTCGACAATTTCAGATTAAGTTTAATCCTTTTTATTTTAGTATGCTCTTTCCAACGTAATCTAGCATCGAGCGTGATGCCAAGATATTCAGCTGTGTTTGCGTATGGTATGCAGACATCTAGAATACTTATAGATTGATAAGTGATTCTTTTGTTTGTAAAATTTACATGAACCGATTTGCCACCGTTTAGTTTTTTTCTCCATTTTTTAGTCCAGCTTACTACAGAGTTGATTGCATGTTGCAGGTTTAGCCCAGATTTTTCTGCTGTTTTTTCGCCGCATAGTATTACGGTGGCATCAGCAAAAGTGGCAGTCATACTGTTTGGTGCTAACGGTAATTCTCTTGTATACAGAATATATGAAAGTGGACCTAAGATACTTCCCTGAGAAACTCCTGCTTCAATATCTTTTAGTTTAGAGAATTCATTTCCTTGTTTTACACGGCAAAATCTCATGGTGATATACGATTCTAAAAGAGCACAATACCCAACCGGAAGACATGATTTTAGTTTTTGCATAAGGCTTTCGTGCCATACCTTGTCAAACGCTTGTGCAACGTCAAGGAATACAGCTGAGCATAAGTATTGCTTCTCCAGGGATTTTTCAATTTCTGATGTTATTCTGTGAATTTGTTCTATTGTTGACTGCTTATTTCTAAAACCGAACTGATGCGATGAGATTAACTGCTTTTCGTCGATTATAGATTTTAATCTTAGATAAATTATTTTTTCGATAAGTTTTGAGATTTGTAGAAGTTGTGAAATTGGTCTATATGAGGAGACTACGTGAGGATCCTTCCCTGGCTTAGGAACCATAACAACATCGGCAACTTTCCAAAAGTTAGGAAAATGTGTCAGACAAATTGCTGTATTGAAATGATAGGCGAACTTCCGTAAACATTTGTATGGTAACTGCTTTAACACTTCAGCTGTAATCAAATCGAAGCCAGCTGCTTTCTTAACATTAAGCTTTTTAATTTCACGTTTAAGTTCACAAATGGTGATTGCTGGGATTGTTGCATGATCCTGTTGAATACTACTGAGGAACGCGATTTCACTATCCTCGTTTGGACGAAATTTTTCAGCTAGGTGTTTTGTAAATGCATTTGATTTATCACAATCACTTCTAGCCTATGTATTGGAAGCAACTTTTAGTGGTGCAACGTGACTTGTTGAACGTTTAAGATACTTTGTACTTTTCCAGAGTGAGTAATCATCTGTTTTGTCAGCGGATAGTTGAGATAAATATTTATTAATTGACTCATTCTTAATGTGAGCAATTTCTCGTTTTAATTCTGCTGTTCCCTTATTAAGGTTGGTTTTGTCGAGCGGTGAGCGGGTTTGTTGCCATTTCCGTCGTAACTTTTTTTTCTTAATAAGAAGGATTTTTATTTCTTTAGGGTAATTTGAAACTACAATTTTCCGCTTTAACTCCGGAGTATTATCCCAAGCTGCTTGTTGAATTTCTTTCGTAAATGTGTTAATTTCTAACTCTAGTTGTTCAATTGTTGTGATTTTCGGACACTTTATTTTAGTCTGAAGTATTTGTTTGAACGAAGTCCAGTCCGTATTTTTGTTCTATAGGTTCAGAACAAGATCTCTTTTAATGACTGTTGTTGGTGTTCCGGTCGATACAAACTCACGCTCCGTTTCTTGAGCTGCCTGGAATAAGTCTCGTCCTTTAGCTGTCGTTAGGCGCGATCCCCAGTAAACATGCTTAGCGTTAAAGTCGCCTCCTATAATAAATTTGTGTTTGTGCATATTGAGAAGTTCTTTATATTCTTCAACGAGGATTTTGTATCTCGGTGGGCAATATATTGCAGTAATTGACAAGGGTTGGTTCATTGCTTTTAATGTAATAGTTGTGGTTTGAATATTGTGCGTACTGATTTTTCTATCCTCAATGTTTAATGCTGTAGCATAATAGCAGTGCCTCCCCTCTCACAATTACTAGGGTGGATTGTATGATAGATATCGTAGTTTTTGAAAGTTATATGGCTGTGTCTCATAAAATGAGTTTCGGATATTAGACGTACATCTATTTTCTCTTTTTGTAAAATAAGTAGAAGCTCTTCTCGGTGCTTTAATAGTCCATTTGCATTCCATGTTATAACTCGGAGAGCACCATTCATGCCTTAGATTTTGTTTTATTTTTATTTTTTTTCGAAGTTATCTAAACGGCTGCACAGATCATTATTGAATTTTTCTTGTTTATTTAACATCTCAAGGGTTTGAGTTAGTAGGTCTTCGGTCATCTTTGTGTTTTTTTCGTTCACCCTGTTTGAGTTGCTTTTTAGTACTTCAGAAAAAGTGAGCTTACTCGTCTGTACACGATGCTGCTTGTTGACAGTACTTTAATTACCAATGAGTGGATTATTTGATATGCAGGGCAAATTTGTGGAAACTTTTTGTTTCTTCAAGGCTTTGTTACGAATGCTTTGAAGCTCCTTGGCAACAATACATCCTCTGTAGTTTGCCGGATGGCTTTCGCCACAGTTACAGCATTTTGGTTTTTCTGAGTTTGGTTTTTAGCACTCGATGGTTTTGTGCTTACCACCGCATTTAACGCACTTTGACATTTTGCCACAGAAGTTCTTGGTATGTCCAAATGCCTGGCAATTTTTACATTGTGGAAGTTTAGAATTCCTAATAGGCTCCATGAGAACAACGGAGTGAAGAATGTGTTTGATTTCGTAAATTTTCTTGATGTCTTCATTAGAAACAAAAGTAGCTAAAAACATGTTTAAAGGTTATCGAGTTTTCCACTTGAGTTTATTTACCACGTTCAGAACATTTAAACTTTGTTCTTTTAAATCAGCGATAATATTAGTAATGCTACACGAATGGTGGGAATTTTTAATCATAACCTTTATTGGGCGCGTTTGTTTGTCTTCAAAGGAATACCATGAAGCTCCCGACGCAGACAACATTTTTGCTCTGATCTGTAGTCATCACTTGATGTCACGCTTATTTTATGAATGTCGTTATTTAATAGTTTAAATACAAATGAACTTTTAGTATTATCTTTAATTAAGTTATTTAGTTCTTTATAATTAGGGATATTCGAAATCATAATAGGTAGATCACTTCTGGTGAAGCTTCGGCCTTACGCTTTTTACTAGGCCTTTTATTGTTCTTTAAAATGCAGTCTTTTTCCAGAGGTAATCCTTCTTCATGAGTTTCGTATTGAGATTGATCATAATTAGGCACAAGTGGGCGATTATTTTGTTCTTTAAGATTTTGATTTTCTCTTTTTAATTGTTCGCATAATTGTTCTAATTCTTTAAATTTTTGTTTCAATTTATATATTTCGGAAACAAATTTTTTTGGTTGGTTTGTTGGTATTTCCTGACCCCCTTCAGGGGGGCGGGATACGAAGCATAAAGCAGCTATATATTATATGATTATTGTATAAGGGATTATTCGTAGGTAGTGGTGAGCTAGTTAGCCAATAGTTAGTATGACCTTCCCGAAAATTCCGGCAACGATTTAACAATTTCATATACATAAATACGTTAACATTGAAGAAAATATAATTAATTTTGACAAATATCTTAATATGTATACAAAAAAAAAATAAGAAAGTTGATAACAATCAAAATACACATGCAGGAGCTACATGCCCCAAAAAAGTTGCTAAATTTATTTCAGACAGTTACAGTTTACCACAAAATTTTAAACAATCGGCCCACGGAATATACGAAAACTGCTTAGACCAGTACGAAGATACAAAAGCTATGATCTCCGATCAATTAAAGCTAATAAAAGCAATTGCACCTACTCCGCATCAGAGAGTAAAGCTGCCACAAATGGATAGTCAAAAGGTAAGTTTAGGCATCCACTTCGAGGTGCCCGCATGTGACACAAAAACATTTTATGGAGGATATTAAGAATGTCCGTCCTTTCGGGACATGTTCGCGGCCATACACATCAACTATCCAAAACTATCAAAAGCACAAAAATTGTATCACCTCCGATACAAAACAAAAAGTCAAGCAGGCTTAATAGTCAAACAGTTCGTTTTAAATGACGATTATTTTAATTTGGCTTGGGAAGCTTGAATAGCTAAATACGAAAACAATATAATACTGGTCGATAAACAACTAATGACACTATTAAACTTGCCTAAAATTCAGAAAGAAACAAGTGAGAATTCATGAAACTAGAATCTACTGTTTGAAATTGTTTGTCGATTCTATCGACACAAAACACCCCACAAACAGTTGGGACCTTATTCTGGTAAATACATACATGCACCGCAGTATTACCAGAAAAATTTTTACTTTTGTGGGAGCAATCGCTCTCATCATGATTAAGTGTATACCCATGAGTTGCTCTTTTTGACATTTTTTTCATAGAAATTTTTATTCTACAATAGAACTCTTTTCACATATCATGATGTGTATCGCTATGATGAATGGCGCAAAATTAATCTTCGGATATTTTTTGGCTGTAGTTTTTTTTTTTAATTAAAAACTTTGATTCTTCTTGTGGACTATTTTTATTTGATCTTTTAAGTTTTTTTACATCAATGGCCGCCGCCACAGTTGATTGTCATTTAAGCCCTTTTATGGCATTTTCCATCACATTGGCCAAAACTTCCAGCGATAGGTCCTCACATTCTTGACGGATATTGTCTTTAAGAGCTGCACGAGTCTGAAGCTTGTTGTTTTTATATTGAACCTTTCACAATGAGCAGAGCTATGCAGACCTAAATTGTCATTCCAAGTTTTCGTATGGTGAAATCGACAAAACGATTGCAGTAAATAAAAAATATCGTGTGTGCTACTATTAGAAAGTTCTTAAAGTCGGTCCATATTTTGGCCATACTTTTATATGATTAATATAGAGATTTAATTCCAAACTATGACATAAAAATGTTATAATATTTAACATTAACACCAAGTTCGAACTTACGGAATTTATCGTTTCCTTTCTTATCTATTCTTTTACTTTTGTAATTGAATTGAGTATTTAGAAATGAAAGTTTATATGTACATTGTTTTCATTTCCTAAAAACCGAGTAAATAAAAACACGGCATTCAGTCGAAAACTAAGCACTTTATGGTGTTTCCTAAATAAATAGTTGATAACATGTCTGTGGTACTTTACTTGAAAGTTGAAGAGCAGTCAAATGATAATGATAATTTTTAATTTGATAAATGATACACACTAAATCACGTGAAGATATCTCGTCAAATATAAAAGTTTTTGATACAAGCACTTGATTTTGACCATTGAGGTCGTATAGCAGTTAATGCTACAGTGGTGTGATATCGGCATCGGTTGCGACAAATGAGCAGGCTCTTGGGGAGAAAATGATGTGTGCAAAATTTCAGATCAATATCTCAAAAACGGACATGGCTAAATGGACTTGGCTAGTCACGCTGATTTATTCACGTTCTGGGTGTTAGAAACTTCATGTGAAACTTAATATAAACAGCGTATAACAAGTAAAAAAGGGCTAGGTTAGGGTGTAACTGGACGTTTTGCAAGAATCAAAGTCACAGAAATATTTTAAGGTTTAAACCCGTCAACCAGTGTATCCGAATCCAAGCAATTATATGCACAATTGAACTTCCCTAACTCAAATCACCATAATTCACAAAAGCGCTTCGAGTTAGAAAGACTTCGAGTTTCGAAAGGAAATTGGTATGAAATTTGACATCTATTGCCAATTCAAGTTTATTGGGGTTTTGGATTTGGATTTGGATTGGATTCGGACTATTATTGCTCATATGGTGGAATACTCTAAAAGGATTATTCGAGCAAAGTTTTATTTTGGTCTAGGGTTTTGAAAAAATCGATTTTTTTGCTTATTTTGAAAGTTTGGAATTTGAAAAATATGACCTTGAAAGGATTTTACAAAATTCGAATTATTTTCGGAATAAACAGCCGATTTTGTGACGTGGAGTCCGTGTTCACTAGAATCGTCTCCTAAACTTTAAACGCGTTTTTCTCGAAACTACTTTTTTGAGGTGGTTGACATGATATCTCAAGGTCTACTGAACAGATTCCTTTGAAATTTGGTATATATCTTCTTTATACAACGCTCTATCATGTCTGCCCTGAATTTCCAAAAAATATTGATTTGAAGTAGGTATTTTTAAAAAATTCGAAAAGGTCGAAAAAATCGGGTAAAAAAATTTATTTTTCAAGTCGACGCCATTTTATTTATTTTTTTTGAAAATGGTCAACCCGATAACGACATCCTTACTAATATAGAATCTTCTTGTTTTTTGTGTTTTAGATCTCTACAAGGGTAGAAATCACGTCAACCAGGACGCACCGTTTTTTTGAAACCGCCACTCCACCGGCCCGTATCTCGACGAATTTTGGTTTTTTTTCTTACAATTTTTTTTATATTATTAAAATGTCAATAAAAAACATATAAAAAATGGCTAGTAAAAATGTTTTTCTTTTTTTTTATCTTAGTTTAAAAAATGCTAAAATTCATGCGTCTAGACCAGAATACCCCCTTAAAGTTGTATTATATGGAAAATTTCGCCCATTTTCGCACCAAAATTAGAATGTTTGATGATTTTTATTATCAAGTTTGGTTGAAATCGGTCTAGCAGGTACTGAGGTGATTTTCCCTAAAGTGGGCTGTACCACGCCTATTGTCTAATTTTACACTGGCTGCTTTAAATCTCTCTCATACCATATGAGGGGGTGAAAATTAATGTCTCTGGCGTATTTAGTTATTGATTTTTCGCTCTTTAAGTAGTTTTTAACAGTACCGTTATATGGGGAAATTACACTGTTGTAGTTTTACACTGTTTGTTTCGAATTTGGCTATTGTAGCTGTAGGTGTCTAGAAGATATGTACATTAAACCTATTAGAGAGCAAGACCACGCCCACTTTTTCTAAATTTTCAGCCCACAGTTGCCCCTTGCTACTACGATCCCCTCTGCCAAATAAGAATTGTTATATCTTATGTTATTGTTTAACTTATTTTTTGCTCCAGTTACAGCTTGCACTGACGAACAGACAGACAGTCACCCGGGTTCAACTTTTCTCATTATCCTGAGCCCTGAAGTCGACCAAACTATACTCGTAATAGATATTCATATCCATGATATTATTTATTTCGTAGCTAACACAATTATCTAAGAAAATGAGTCAAGCTATTAATTTAAATCAGGAGCGTAATTCTCTCCTAAATTCCAAACTAAACACTTGTAGAGCTGAGGAAGAAAATGAAGCGATTTGTTTACAAATTTTAACGCATAAAAACTGGAATTTGAGTAAAAGTAAAGTTTGACCAAAATTTTACTCAAGTAAGATGTTTACCAACTTTTCTCACTCTCATTCGGTTTTGTTATTTTTCTTGAATATTTTTAATTCCCAAAGTGACTTAGATTTATTTTACAAACATTTATAGGTGCTAAAATAAATTTTTTCACAATTGGTAAAATTGTTTTATTTTTTTTACTAATAAGTAACCTTATGTGCTTTCTGTTAGCATTATCAATATGTATAGAAAGTTTCATAAAGAACGATTAATTGGTTTCGCGACAATTTTATTTTTAATTTTATTAATAAACTTGTGATATTTTTTATTTTTATTTGACTAGACTTTTTATCTGAACTCTTTTTCTATTTTCACCATCCAATTTCTTCACACAAATGCCTTAAACTTACATCGTAAAACATATTTCAATCGAAAATTTGTCCAGCCACCACAAAATTATAAGTTTATCACAAAATATAGCAAAAGCGGAAATAAACTTTGAACGCGCACGCGAACCACTTCTTAATGCGCGCACCTATTAGATGATACTACAAACTGAATAACACATTGGCGATTAACTTGATACAAATATTCAACCACGTTTACAAATATAGATAAGTCAAACGCGCCAAACGCGCGAAAATTGGTTTCAAATATTCATATATAATTGACGAGTATATTTTAATAAGATTTTAGGCCAAGCTTCCACTCTTATTTGTAATATGCTTGTCTTATAGTTAGCGCTGTCAAGTGGCAACAAGCGAGCTTCACACTCACAGACCATGCACACCAGCTAAAGTGTGTGTTCTTAGTAAAACACTTTCGCTATAATCTCTGTTTTTATTCAGGTCTGAAAACGAACTCCAATTCCACCAAGTAATAGTAAAGCGCCTAAAGCACGCAACTACGACAAACGTCAATGAATGTTAATTAGGAAAAAATAAAGCAAAAATGCGAGCTGCTTTTTGTTGGTGTTTGCTAATCAATTTTGGAGCGCAAAGAAACGATAATAAGAAAGCAACGCTTCCCGCAAGCAGATTTTATAGCGAGCAGCTTAATTAAGGTAAGCAAATATGTCTGGAAGTTGTAAAATGCGATAACCCCAAATAAAATCAAACTTTATTAATTTTATATAAATGTATGCATATACAAACATATGTATGTATGTAAGTAAGGGCTGCCCATTTGAAAAAAAAAGATAATTCTTATGAAAGAACAAGAAAAAACATTAACTTCGGTTGCACCGATGCTAAATACCCTTCACAGGTGCATTTCTATTAGTAACTATGTGTTCAGTTTGTATGGAAGCTATATGCTATAGTTTTTTATAGATTACATTATTGAAAAATAATCTATACCAAATTTCGTGAATATATGTTGTCAAATATGAAAGTTGTCCATACAAGAACTTGATCCGATCGTTCAGTTTGTATGGCAGCTATATGCTATAGTTAACCGATCTGAACAATTTCTTCGCAGATTACATTGTTGCCTTCGAAAATAACATATACCAAATTTCGTGAATATATCTTGTCAAATGAGAAAGTTTCCCATACAAGCATTTGATACTTC